>NC_068454.1:75744663-75942163 GCF_023373465.1 Oncorhynchus keta | reverse complement strand
AATACCACTATCACTCCTTCACTACACCTCTTTATATATCACTATCATTCCTTCACCACACCTCTTTAAATACCACTATCACTCCTTCACTAAACCTCTCTCTATACCACTATCATTCCTTCACTACACCTCTCTCTATACCACTATCACTCCTTCACTACACCTCTCTCTATACCACTATCACTCCTTCACTACACCTCTTTCTATACCACTATCACTCCTTCACTACACCTCTCTCTATACCACTATCACTCCTTCACTACACCTCTCTCTATACCACTATCATTCCTTCACTACACCTCTCTCTATACCACTATCACTCCTTCACTACACCTCTCTATACCACTATCACTCCTTCACTACACCTCTTTCTATACCACTATCACTCCTTCACTACACCTCTTTCTATACCACTATCACTCCTTCACTACACCTCTCTCTATACCACTATCACTCCTTCACTACACCTCTCTCTATACCACTATCACTCCTTCACTACACCTCTTTCTATACCACTATCACTCCTTCACTACACCTCTTTAAATACCACTATCACTCCTTCACTACACCTCTTTCTATACCACTATCACTCCTTCACTACACCTCTTTAAATACCACTATCACTCCTTCACTACACCTCTCTCTATACCACTATCACTCCTTTACTACACCTCTTTCTATACCACTATCACTCCTTTACTACACCTCTTTCTATACCACTATCACTCCTTCACTACACCTCTCTCTATACCACTATCACTCCTTCACTACACCTCTCTCTATACCACTATCACTCCTTCACCACACCTCTTTCTATACCACTATCATTCCTTCACTACACCTCTTTATATATCACTATCACTCCTTCACCACACCTCTTTAAAAACAACTATCACTCCTTCACTACACCTCTCTCTATACCACTATCATTCCTTCACCACACCTCTTTCTATACCACTATCACTCCTTCACTACACCTCTTTAAATATCACTATCATTCCTTCACCACACCTCTTTAAATACCACTATCACTCCTTCACTACACCTCTTTATATATCACTATCATTCCTTCACCACACCTCTTTAAATACCACTATCACTCCTTCACTACACCTCTCTCTATACCACTATCATTCCTTCACTACACCTCTCTCTATACCACTATCACTCCTTCACTACACCTCTCTCTATACCACTATCACTCCTTCACTACACCTCTTTCTATACCACTATCACTCCTTCACTACACCTCTCTCTATACCACTATCACTCCTTCACTACACCTCTCTCTATACCACTATCATTCCTTCACTACACCTCTTTCTATACCACTATCACTCCTTCACTACACCTCTCTCTATACCACTATCACTCCTTCACCACACCTCTTTCTATATCACTATCATTCCTTCACTACACCTCTCTCTATACCACTATCAATCCTTCACTACACCTCTCTCTATACGACTATCATTCCTTCACTACACCTCTTTAAACACCACTATCACTCAGTCACTACACCTCTCTCTATACCACTATCACTCCTTCACTACACCTCTCTCTATACCACTATCACTCGTTCACTACACCTCTCTCTATATCACTATCGCTCCTTTACTACACCTCTCTCTATACCACTATCACTCCTTCACTACACCTCTTTCTATACCACTATCACTCCTTCACTACACCTCTCTCTATACCACTATCACTCCTTCACTACACCTCTCTCTATACCACTATCACTCCTTCACTACACCTCTCTCTATACCACTATCACTCCTTTACTACACCTCTTTCTATACCACTATCACTCCTTCACTACACCTCTCTCTATACCACTATCACTCCTTCACCACACCTCTTTCTATACCACTATCACTCCTTCACTACACCTCTTTATATATCACTATCATTCCTTCACCACACCTCTTTAAAAACAACTATCACTCCTTCACTACACCTCTCTCTATACCACTATCACTCCTTCACTACACCTCTCTCTATACCACTATCATTCCTTCACTACACCTCTTTAAATACCACTATCACTCGTTCACTACACCTCTCTCTATACGACTATCACTCCTTCACTACACCTCTCTCTATACCACTAACACTCCTTCACTACACCTCTTTCTATACCGCTATCACTCCTTCACTACACGTCTTTCTATACCACTATCACTCCTTCACTACACCTCTTTCTATACCACTAACACTCCTTCACTACACCTCTTTCTATACCACTATCACTCCTTCACTACACCTCTCTCTATACCACTAACACTCCTTCACTACACCTCTTTCTATACCGCTATCACTCCTTCACTACACGTCTTTCTATACCACTAACACTCCTTCACTACACCTCTTTCTATACCACTATCACTCCTTCACTACACCTCTCTCTATACCACTATCACTCCTTCACTACACCTCTCTCTATACCACTATCACTCCTTCACTACACCTCTCTCTATACCACTATCCCTCCTTCACTACACCTCTTTCTATACCACTATCACTCCTTCACTACACCTCTTTAAATAGCACTATCACTCCTTCACTACACCTCTCTCTATACCACTATCACTCCTTCACTACACATCTTTCTATACCACTATCACTCCTTCACTACACCTCTTTAAATAGCACTATCACTCCTTCACTACACCTCTCTCTATACCACGAGCACTCCTTTACTACACCTCTTTCTATACCACTATCACTCCTTCACTACACTTCTCTCTATACCACTATCACTCCTTCACTACACCTCTCTCTATACCACTATCACTCCTTCACCACACCTCTTTCTATACCACTATCACTCCTTCACTACACCTCTTTATATATCACTATCATTCCTTCACCACACCTCTTTAAAAACCACTATCACTCCTTCACTACACCTCTTCATATATCACTATCATTCCTTCACTACACCTCTTTAAATACCACTATCACTCCTTCACTACACCTCTCTATACCACTATCATTCCTTCACCACACCTCTTTAAAAACCACTATCACTCCTTCACTACACCTCTTTATATATCACTATCATTCCTTCACCACACCTCTTTAAAAACCACTATCACTCCTTCACTACACCTCTCTCTATACCACTATCACTCCTTCACTACACCTCTCTCTATACGACTATCACTCCTTCACTACACCTCTCTCTATACCAATATCACTCCTTCACTACACCTCTTTCTATACCACTATCATTCCTTCACTACACCTCTTTATACCACTATCACTCCTTCACTACACCTCTCTCTATACCACTATCACTCCTTCACTACACCTCTCTCTATACCACTATCACTCCTTCACTACACCTCTCTCTATACGACTATCACTCCTTCACTACACCTCTCTCTATACCAATATCACTCCTTCACTACACCTCTTTCTATACCACTATCATTCCTTCACTACACCTCTCTTTATACCACTATCACTCCTTCACTACACCTCTCTCTATACGACTATCATTCCTTCACTACACCTCTTTAAAAACCACTATCACTCAGTCACTACACCTCTCTCTATACCACTATCACTCCTTCACTACACGTCTTTCTATACCACTATCATTCCTTCACTACACCTCTCTCTATATCACTATCATTCCTTCACTACACCTCTTTCTATACCACTATCACTCCTTCACTACACCTCTTTCTATACCACTATCACTCCTTCACTACTCATCTTTCCATACCACTATCACTCCTTCACTACACCTCTCTCTATACCACTATCACTCCTTCACTAAACCTCTTTCTATACCACTATCACTCCTTCACTACACCTCTTTTTATACCACTATCAATCCTTCACTACACCTCTCTCTATACCACTATCACTACTTCACTACACCTCGTTCTATACCACTATCACTCCTTCACTACACATCTTTCCATACCACTATCACTCCTTCACTACACCTCTCTCTATACCACTATCACTCCTTTACTACACCTCTTTCTATACCACTATCACTCCTTTACTACACCTCTTTCTATACCACTATCACTCCTTCACTACACCTCTCTCTATACCACTATCACTCCTTCACTACACCTCTCTCTATACCACTATCACTCCTTCACCACACCTCTTTCTATACCACTATCACTCCTTCACTACACCTCTTTATATATCACTATCATTCCTTCACCACACCTCTTTAAAAACCACTATCACTCCTTCACTACACCTCTCTCTATACCACTATCATTCCTTCACTACACCTCTTTAAATACCACTATCACTCCTTCACTACACCTCTCTCTATACCACTATCACTCCTTCACTACACCTCTTTCTATACCACTATCATTCCTTCACTACACCTCTCTCTATACCACTATCACTCCTTCACTACACCTCTTTAAATACCACTATCACTCCTTCACTACACCTCTCTCTATACCACTATCACTCCTTCACTACACCTCTTTCTATACCACTATCACTCCTTCACTACACCTCTTTCTATACCACTCTCACAATCCTATCCTCCTTTTTAACCCCTGCTCTACCTTTTCGAATACCTCTCCATGTCATTCCCACCACTTTCTATCTCTCTCAACATCCCTCTCCCTCTCTCTCCCTCTAACCACTTCTATCTCTCTCTACATCCCTCTCTCTCTGTCCCTCTAACCCCCTATCTCTCTCTACATCCCTCTCTCTCTCCCTCCAACCCCCTATATCTCTCTCTACATCCCCCTATATCTCTCTCTACATCCCTCTCTCTCTCTCCCTCTAACCCCCTATATCTCTCTCTACATCCCCCTATATCTCTCTCTGCATCCCCCTATATCTCTCTCTACATCTCTCTCTCTCTCCCTCTAACCCCCTATATCTCTCTCTACATCCCCTATATCTCTCTCTGCATCCCCTATATCTCTCTCTACATCTCTCTCTCTCTCCCTCTAACCCCCTATATCTCTCTCTACATCCCTATATCCCTCTCTACATCCCTCTCTCTCCTTCTAACCCCCTCTCTCTCTCTACATCCCTCTCTCTCCCTCTAACCCCCTATATATCTCTCTACATCCCCCTCTCTCTCTCCATCTAACCCCCTCTATCTCTCTCTACATCCCTCTCCGTCCCTCTAACCCCCCACACCCCCCACCCCCCACACACACACTGCTCTCCCTTCCTGTAACAGTAATCTACAATTCTTTGATAGCCTCAGCATAGAATGGAAACACTCAGCTAAAATCATTTCTCTACTTTTCAAATATTGTATTTTATATTCTCCATTCATCTTGCCTACAGTCATGTCTCTGATTCACAAAGCAAAACAACTGAATCCCACTGTGCACCTTTTCTCTCACTCATGGTGATGTCATATGTTTATTCATGCCAGGTGTTTTAGAATAGGATCAGCTTCACTTTCTCGCTGTCCCTGTCACAGTCACCATTACAGCTCTTTTCCGGACCAACTTCCAGATGGATTTTCCCTTTGACCTGCAGGAGCTCCCAGCCTTCGCTATAATATCATTGGGTGAGAGCTTAGTAAACATTCTACACACCCCTTTTAGACCCTACAGTCTTCAACTGAACTTCACCCACTTAGTGATGGTGTGGGGATCAATGGGATTGTGTGTGTCTTCCTGATTCCCTGTTGTAGAATCTCCTGTGGGTTCCTGACTCCCTGTCCCCTGTCTGTCTGTTGTAGGATCTCTTGTGGGTTCCAGACTCTCTGTCCCCTGTCTGTCTGTTGTAGAATCTCCTGTGGGTTCCTGACTCTCTGTCCCCTGTCTGTCTGTTGTAGAATCTCCTGTGGGTTCCTGACTCTCTGTCCCCTGTCTGTCTGTTGTAGAATCTCCTGTGGGTTCCTGACTCTCTGTCCCCTGTCTGTCTGTTGTAGAATCTCCTGTGGGTTCCTGACTCTCTGTCCCCTGTCTGTCTGTTGTAGAATCTCCTGTGGGTTCCTGACTCCCTGTCCCCTGTCTGTCTGTTGTAGAATCTCCTGTGAGTTCCTGACTCGCTGTCCCCTGTCTGTCTGTTGTAGAATCTCCTGTGGGTTCCTGACTCTCTGTCCCCTGTCTGTCTGTTGTAGAATCTCCTGTGAGTTCCTGACTCTCTGTCCCCTGTCTGTCTGTTGTAGAATCTCCTGTGGGTTCCTGACTCTCTGTCCCCTGTCTGTCTGTTGTAGGATCTCTTGTGGGTTCCAGACTCTCTGTCCCCTGTCTGTCTGTTGTAGAATCTCCTGTGGGTTCCTGACTCTCTGTCCCCTGTCTGTCTGTTGTAGAATCTCCTGTGGGTTCCTGACTCTCTGTCCCCTGTCTGTCTGTTGTAGAATCTCCTGTGGGTTCCTGACTCTCTGTCCCCTGTCTGTCTGTTGTAGAATCTCCTGTGGGTTCCTGACTCTCTGTCCCCTGTCTGTCTGTTGTAGAATCTCCTGTGGGTTCCTGACTCTCTGTCCCCTGTCTGTCTGTTGTAGAATCTCCTGTGGGTTCCTGGGGGCCTTCTTTGTCTACCTGAACAGACAGGTGGTTCTAGTGATGAGGAGACAGACGGCTCTCACACGCTTTCTGACAAAGCAGTGAGACATCACGCACGCACACACTCGCATACATACACACAGTACACACACACAGTACATACACACAGTACATACACACAGTACACACACAGTTCATACACACAGTACACACACAGTTCACACACACAGTACACACACACACACAGTACATACACACAGTACATACACACAATACGTACACACAGTACATACACACAGTACACGCACACTGTTACACTAACTCAAATGTCTTCACATTTGTAATGCTTAGCAGACACTATTACCCAGATCCTTGACACTTTCCACATTCCATTCCAGAGGAGTTTCATTTGGGTAGCCTCTTCTTACAAAGCAATCTGCTACACGACATTGACCCAGGCAAGCAGGGCTTAACAGCCAGCCATTCACTCAGTTAGACACATTCACTTAGCCATTGACTCACCAGTCAAGGTACATTGAGCTCACACATTAGGAGGGGCAAAGCTGTAGAGGTGTCCTGCCATGAACTCAACAGCCTGACAGCCAGACAATGAACTGGGATGAGATTCCTGACTATTTATGTCATTACCCTAAAATGCTTCACATTTAAGTAATGGCATTGTGGTTTGTTATAACGGCTGAGTATCCCAGTTGTTTAATAATATTGTGTGTTGTGTGTGTGTCTTTGTGTTTGTGCGCATGCGTGTGTGCGTGTTCAGTCAGTTGATCTACTCAGGTGCAGTGGATTCGGCCAGTTCATGGCTGGAGAGGTCAGAGAGCATTATTGAGCTTATTAGAGTTTATGTTCATGACTTATAGAATAACCTTTTATAAATCCATGTATTGCCTATAAATCCCTCTCCCCCAGGGGCAGCATTTGGGCGTCTGGTAGGGGAGATCATGGCCACTCTCTTCCCAAACGGTATCCTGTTTGATGGGATAGTTTATCGCATCCTCCCCGGGGGCTATGCTGTCATTGGTGAGTCTCCTCTGAAGTCTCATCTTGCCTTGCTGCTGTTGCAGGGCAGCCCAGCCCCAGAAGTGGCTCTTCTTATCAGCTGTATGCAAGAATTTGCTATGGGTTATCATTGTCACACCTCTGAGAGGTTACATCATGTAGGTCTGACATCTGATTGGAGGTTAACTTTACAGTAATACTATTGGTCAACAACTCAGGTTTTGAGTCCAAACAACTCAGATGTTTATTATTCATTGTCTATCAGTGTAACTCAACCATAGTCTCTTGCATATTGCTAATTATCTTTATGGAGACATAAACATTTTAATAGGCCAATTACTTAGTCTTATTACGAGTATACACACTACCGTTCAAAAGTTTGGGATCACTTAGAAATGTCCTTGTTTTTTAAAGAAAAGCACATTTTTTGTCCATTAAAATAACATCAAATTTATCAGAAATACAGTGTAGACATTGTTAATGTTGTAAATGACTATTGTAGCTGGAAACGGCAGATTTTTTATGGAATATCTACATAGACATACAGAGGCCTATTATCAACAACCATCACTCCTGTGTTCCAATGGTACGTTGTGTTAGCTAATCCAAGTTTATCATTTTACATTTTATTTCACCTTTATTTAACCAGGTAAGCTAGTTGAGAACAAGTTCTCATTTGCAACTGCGACCTGGCCAAGATAAAGCATAGCAATTCGACACATACAACAACACAGAGTTACACATGGAATAAACAAAACATACAGTCAATAATACAGTAGAACCAAATAAAACTAAAAGTCTATATACAGTGAGTGCAAATGAGGTAAGTTAAGGCAATAAATAGGCCATGGTGGCAAAGTAATTACAATATAGCAATTAAACACTGGAATGGTGCTGTAGATGTGCAGTAGATGATACTGGGGTGCAAAGGAGCAAGATAAATAAATACATAAATAAATACAGTATGGGGATGAGGTAGGTAGACAGATGGGCTGTTTACAGATAGTCTATGTACAGGTGCAGTGATCTGTGAGCTGCTCTGACAGCTGGTGTTTAAAGTTAATGAGGGAGATGTGAGTCTCCAGCTTCAGAGATGTTTGCAGTTCATTCCAGTCATTGGCAGCAGAGAACTGGAAGGAAAGACGACCAAAGGAGGAATTGGCTTTGGGGGTGACCAGTGAGATATACAGTGGGGCAAAAAAGTATTTAGTCAGCCACCAATTGTGCAAGTTCTCCCACTTAAAAAGATGAGAGAGGCCTGTAATTTTCATCATAGGTACACTTCAACTATGACAGACAAAATTAGAAAAAAATCCAGAAAATCACATTGTAGGATTTTTTATGAATTTATTTGCAAATTATGGTGGAAAATAAGTATTTGGTCAATAACAGAAGTTTATCTCAATACTTTGTTATATACTTTTTGTTGGCAATGACAGAGGTCAAACGTTTTCTGTAAGTCTTCACAAGGTTTTCACACACTGTTGCTGGTATTTTGGCCCATTCCTCCATGCAGATCTCCTCTGGAGCAGTGATGTTTTGGGGCTGTTGCTGGGCAACACGGACTTTCAACTCCCTCCAAAGATTTTCTATGGGGTTGAGATCTGGAGACTGGCTAGGCCACTCCAGAACCTTGAAATGCTTCTTACGAAGCCACTCCTTCGTTGCCCGGGCGGTGTGTTTGGGATCATTGTCATGCTGATAGACCCAGCCACGTTTCATCTTCAATGCCCTTGCTGATGGAAGGAAGTTTTCACTCAAAATCTCACGATACATGGCCCCATTCATTCTTTCCTTTACACGGATCAGTCGTCCTGGTCCCTTTGCAGAAAACAGCCCCAAAGCGTGATGTTTCCACCCCCATGCTTCACAGTAGGTATGGTGTTCTTTGGATGCAACTCGGCATTCTTTGTCCTCCAAACACGACAAGTTTTTACCAAAAAGTTATATTTTGGTTTCATCTGACCATATGACATTCTCCCAATCTTCTTCTGGATCATCCAAATGCTCTCTACCAAACTTCAGACGGGCCTGGACATGTACTGGCTTAAGCAGGGGGACACGTCTGGCACTGCAGGATTTGAGACCCTGTCGGCGTAGTGTGCTACTGATGGTAGGCTTTGTTACTTTGGTCCCAGCTCTCTGCAGGTCATTCACTAGGTCTCCCTGTGTGTTTCTGGGATTTTTCTTCACCGTTCTTGGGATAATTTTGACCCCACGGGGTGAGATCTTGCATGGAGCCCCAGATCGAGGGAGATTATCAGTGGTCTTGTATGTCTTCCATTTCCTAATAATTGCTCCCATAGTTGATTTCTTCAAACCAAGCTGCTTACCTATTGCAGATTCAGTCTTCCCAGCCTGGTGCAGGTCTACAATTTTGTTTCTGGTGTCCTTTGACAGCTCTATGGTCTTGGCCATAGTGGAGTTTGGAGTGTGACTGTTTGAGGTTGTGGACAGGTGTCTTTTATACTGATAACAAGTTCAAACAGGTGCCATTAATACAGGTAACGAGTGGAGGACAGAGGAGCCTCTTGAAGAAGAAGTTACAGGTCTGTGAGAGCCAGAAATCTTGCTTGTTTGTACGTGACCAAATACTTATTTTCCACCATAATCACAATGTGATTTTCTGGATTTTTTTTCTCATTTTGTCTGTCATAGTTGAAGTGCACCTATGATGAAAATTACAGGCCTCTCTCATCTTTTTAAGTGGGAGAACTTGCACAATTGGTGGCTGACTAAATACTTTTTTGCCGCACTGTACCTGCTGGAGCGCGTGCTACGAGTGGGTGCTGCTATGGTGACCAGTGAGCTGAGATAAGGCAAGGCTTTACCTAGCAAAGACTTGTAGATAACCTGTAGCCAGTGGGTTTGGCGGGTAGTGTATGGGTCTTTGGTGACAAAACGGATGGCACTGTTTTAGACTGCATCCAGTTTGTTGAGTAGAGTGTTGGAGGCTATTTTATAGATGACATCACCGAAGTCGAGGATCGGTAGGATGGTCAGTTTTACGAGGGTATGTTTGGCAGCATGAGTGAAGGATGCACTCATGATTGACAGAGTCGAAAGCCTTGGCCAGGTCGATGAATACGGCTGCACAGTAATGTCTCTTATCGATGGCGGTTATGATGTCGTTTAGGACCTTGAGCGTGGCTGAGGTGCACCCATGACCAGCTCTGAAACCAGATTGCATAGCGGAGAAGGTACGGTGGCATTCGAAATGGTTGGTAATCTGTTTGTTAACTTGGCTTTCGAAGACCTTAGAAAGACAGGGTAGGATAGATATAGGTCTGTAGCAGTTTGGGTCTAGAGTGTCATCCCCTTTGAAGAGAGGGATGACAACGGCAGCTTTCGAATCTTTGGGAATCTCAGACGATACGAAAGAGAGGCTGAACAGGCTAGTAACAGGGGTTGCAACAATTTCGACAGATAATTTTAGAAAGAGAGGGTCCAGATTGGGTCCAGATTTTGCTGCTCTTTTAGAACATCAGCTATTTGGAATTGGGTGAATGACAAATGGTGCTGTGGAGGGTGCCGTGCGGTTGACCGGGGTAGGGGTAGCCAGGTGGAAAAGGGGTAGCCAGGTGGAAAAGGGGTAGGGGTAGGGGTAGGGGTAGGGGTAGCCAGGTGGAAAAGGGGTAGCCAGGTGGAAAAGGGGTAGCCAGGTGGAAAAGAGGTAGCCAGGTGGAAAAGGGGTAGCCAGGTGGAAAAGGGGTAGCCAGGTGGAAAAGGGGTAGCCAGGTGGAAAAGGGGTAGGGGTAGGGGTAGGGGTAGGGGTAGCCAGGTGGAAAAGGGGTAGGGGTAGGGTTAGGGGTAGGGGTAGGGGTAGGGGTAGCCAGGTGGAAAAGGGGTAGGGGTAGGGTTAGGGGTAGGGGTAGGGTTAGGGGTAGGGGTAGGGTTAGGGGTAGGGTTAGGGGTAGGAGTAGGGGTAGGGTTAGGGGTAGGGGTAGGGTTAGGGGTAGGGGTAGGGGTAGGAGTAGGGGTAGGGGTAGGGTTAGGGGTAGGGTTAGGGTTAGGGTTAGGAGTAGGGGGTAGGGTTAGGAGTAGGAGTAGGGGTAGGGTTAGGAGTAGGGGTAGGGTTAGGAGTAGGGGTAGGGTTAGGGGTAGGGTTAGGGGTAGGGTTAGGGGTAGGGGTAGGGTTAGGAGTAGGGGTAGGGTTAGGGGTAGGGGTAGGGGTAGGAGTAGGGGTAGGGTTAGGGGTAGGGTTAGGGGTAGGGGTAGGGTTAGGGGTAGGGTTAGGGTTAGGGGTAGGGTTAGGGGTAGGGTTAGGGGTAGGGGTAGGGTAGGGTAGGGGTAGGGTTAGGGTTAGGGTTAGGGGTAGGGTAGGGTTAGGGGTAGGGTTAGGGGTAGGGGTAGGGGTAGGGTTAGGGGTAGGGTTAGGGGTAGGGTTAGGGGTAGCCAGGTGGAAAACATGGCCAGCCGTATAGGAATGCTTATTGAAATTCTCAATTATAGTGGGTTTATCAGTGGTGACAGTGTTTCCTAGCCTCAGAGCAGTGGGTAGCTGGGAGGAGGTGCTCTTATTCTCCATGGACTTTACAGTGTTTCCTAGCCTCAGTGCAGTGGGCAGCTGGGAGGAGGTGCTCTTGTTCTCCATGGACTTCACAGTGTCCCAGAACTTTTTTGAGTTAGTACTACAGGATGCAAATTTCTATTTGAAAAAGCTAGCCTTAGCTTTTCTAACTGCCTGTGTATATTTGTTCCTAACTTCCCTGAAAAGATGCATATCACGGGGGCTATTCGATGCGAATGCAAAACGCCACAGGATGTTCTTGTGCTGGTCGAGGGCAGACAGGTCTGGAGTGAACCAAGGACTATATCTATTCCTGGTTCTACATTTTTTGAATGGGGCATGCTTATTTAAGATGGTAAGGAAGGCACTTTTAAAGAATAGCCAGGCATCATCTACTGACGGGATGAGGTCAATGTCATTCCAGGATACCCCGGCCAGGTCGATTAGAAAGGCCTGCTCGCAGAAGTGTTTTAGGGAGCGTTTGACAGTGATGAGGGGTGGTCGTTTGGTCACAGACCCATTACGGATGCAGGCAATGAGGCAGTGATCGCTGAGATCTTGATTGAAAACAGCAAAGGTGTATTTGGAGGGCGAGTTAGTTAGGATGACATCTATAAGGGTGCCCGTGTTTACGCATTTGGGGTTGTACCTGGTAGGTTCATTGATAGTTTGTGTGAGATTGAGGGCATCAAGCTTAGATTGTAGGATGGCCGGGGTGTTAAGCATGTCCCAGTTTAGGTCACCTAGTAGCACGAGCTCAGAAGATAGATGGGGGGCAATCAATTCACATATGGTATCGAGGGCACAGCTGGGGGCAGAGAGAAGTCTATAGCAAGTGGAAACAGTGAGAGACTTGTTTCTGGAAAGGTGATGGATCATTAGAAAACCCTTTTGCAATTATTATTATGTTAGCTGAAAACAGTATTTCTGATTAAAGAAGCAATAAAACTGGCCTTCTTTAGACTATTTCTGGAGCATAAGCATTTAGAGGTTTGATTACAGGCTTAAACTGGCCAGAAACATGGGCCTTCCACTCCTCTTTCTATTCTGGTTAGAGCCAGTTTGCGCTGTTCTGTGAAGGGGGTAGTACACAGCGTTGTACGAGATCTTTTGTTTCTTGGCAATTTCTTGCATGGAATAGCCTTCATTTCTCTCAACAAGAATAGACTGACGACTTTCAGAAGAAAGTACTTTGTTTCTGGCCATTTTGAGCCTGTACTCAAACCCACAAATGCTGATGCTCCAGATACTCAACTAGTCTAAAGAAGGCCAGTTGTATTGCTTCATTAATCATCACAACAGTTTTCAGCTGTGCTAACATAATTGCAAAAGGGTTTTATAATGATCAATTAGACTTTTAAAATGATAAACTTGTATTAGCTAACACAACGTGTCATTGGTACACAGGATTGATGGTTGCTGATAATGGGCCTCGATACGCCTATGTAGATATTCCATTAAAAATCATCTGTTTCCTGCTACAATAGTCATTTACAACTTTAACAATGTCTACACTGTATTTCTCATCAATTTGATGTTATTTTAGTGGACAGAAAAACGGCCTTTCTTTCAAAAACAAGGAAATTATTACTAAGTGACCCCAACTTTTGAACGGTATCAAAAATGACAGCCCACTACCCTGTCATACACAATGATGTCATTTAACACCATCTCTCCTTCCCTTTCTGCCTTGTCGTGACTCCTGATCTCTCATTCCCTCCCTCTATACTCTCTCTTCCTCTCTCCTTTCCCTCCTTCTCTCCTTCCTCTCTCCTCCCGCTCCCTCTCTCCTTCCCCTACCTCTCTCCCTCTCTCCTTCCCCCCCTTTCTCTCTCCCGCCCTCCTTATCCCAGGTGCCGCGGCCCTGACCGGGGCAGTAACCCACACGGTGTCCACGGCTGTGATCTGTTTTGAGCTGACAGGCCAGATCTCCCACATCCTGCCCGTGATGGTGGCGGTTATCCTGGCCAACATGGTGGCCCTGGGCCTGCAGCCCTCCCTCTACGACTCCATCATCCAGGTCAAGAAACTGCCATACCTCCCCGAGCTCAGCCTCGGACACATCAGGTACTGGAACGGTCGCCATTATGGCTCTAATAAGTGTTTATGCAGAGAACTGTTGTGGCTCAAACAGTTCTAGTGTACATGCAACCTTGTGTGCTATAAAGATTCAAGCAGCCACTGTTCACATATATCCTCTCTCCTCTCTCAGTAAGTACAACATCTTTGTGGAGGACATGATGGTGCGGAAGGTGAACTTCCTGTCCTCCCAGTCGACCTATCGGGAGCTGGGTTATCTGCTAGACTCCACCTCCCTTAAAACCATCCCTCTGGTCGACTCCAAAGGTGAGACATGTTATAGAAAGTTTGATACCATGCACCGTAGATGACACATCCACTGAAATCCCTCTCTTGTCTCTCTCTCTCCTTCTCTCGCTCTCTCTCTCTCTATACTCTCTTTCTCTCCCTGTTCCCTGTCTTTCCTCAGAGTCTATGATCCTATTGGGGTCTATAGAGAGGACAGAGCTGCAGGCCATCTCTGATTGGTGGCTTTCAGCCGAGAGGCGTATCTTTGAGAGGGGTCAGGGGTCACCAGGTCAGGGCTGGGAGTCCTTCACTTTAGTAGACGAGGAGGGAGGAGAGGTGACAGGATGGAAGGATGGATGGATAGATGGAATGATTGAACGATAGCATCATATTTATTATACTTATTAAAGGAATACATATCAGTATACTTATAATGCCTTTATAATTACATTTATAATGCATTATAATTATCCACACCATCATGTAATACTTGGTTATCAACCTGGTTAGCCCTTTTGTTTGTTCTCTAGACCTCTCCTGTACAAGATGAACAGAATAGGCCACTCCCATCCCCCAAACCACAGGAGCCCTCCACCAATCACACTTGCTCAGGTGACATGAATCACACAAAATGTCAGAATATGTACCCACTATTGCTATTTTCTTACCAGTGCATCCATGTATATATTTATTATGGATCCCCATTAGCTGCTGCCAAGAAGCAGCTACTCTTCCTGGGGTCTAGCAACATTAAGGCAGTTATATACAATTTAAAGTATTACATTACATTTCATAACACTTTTCACAACACATTAAGTGTGTTCTCTTAGGCCACTACTCTACAACCAGATACTGTATCTACAATAAAAACATCTCTGTGTACAATCTCTGTGTACATATGGTACTTTGGCTTGTTGGTTTGCTGTTAGCGCTTCAAATTTTTATAAGCAATCAATATTAGACCTGCTGTTCTATCGATTGCTCATGAGGTTTGTTTACAACAATTAACCAGCACCTTCTGTAGAAAGGTGTTTGAGTGAGAATGTGTTGGAGTGAGAATGTTTACCCAATGTACTCACTTCTAAATGTCTGTCCTGTCTTTCAGAGAAGCGTTCCCTCCAGTCTGTGAGGGGAATATTTCAGCGCCTCTTCTCCTCTTCCTCAACCAGCCAGGCTGAAGCTCAGGTATCATTCCATATCAATATAGAGGTTGGCTGTAACCACTGATACAGAGTCAGATATATTAGAATATGTTTTTCATTCCCATAATGGTTGAGGTTTGGATTGGTGTTTAGGGCAACCTGATCCTGGATCTGTGGTTAAGGCCAACATCAACCTAAAGCGTTCCTCTGGTAGCTCGAAGAGGAGCAATATCACATTCTGTCCAGTAGGGGACACACGCTCACGTCAATGGCATGACCTTGCTATAATGTATGATATGATATGTAATGAGCAAGTTTGTCATTCTGTGTGATGGAGAAATAGCACCACAAGGGGGCATCTGATCTGACACTTTGTAAACCTGGAGGGAGAAAATAACTAAAATCGCTAAACCAACACCCCCTTCTGCCTCACACTCCTTCTTTTCTTTCTCTCTCTCTCTTTCTCTCTCTCTCTATCTCTTCCCTTCTCTCTTTTCCTCTCTCCAGGAATCCACCCCACCTCCACTCACTGACACCATGTCCTCAGAGGAGGTAATGTGTCTCACTCACCCTGATCAACCTTTAACCCCTAACCCCTGATCCCTGACCTCTACACCCTGACCTGGGCACTTCATCTAGCACTAAAAGGATTCCACGAGTAGAATCAAATATCATAATTTATTACTCCCTCTTTATATTGTCAATCACCCTCTCTGCTCTCTGATTGGCTAATGCAGATCAAAGCCTGGGAAGAAGAAGAGTTGGATAAGCCAATCAGTATGGAGTAGATATGGATTGATCCTTCCACATTTCAGCTGGTGGAGAGAACCTCCCTTTCACAAGGTATCAACTGTAGCTAGCACCTTGTGCTCTTATGTAGCCACTTTAAGCCATTATAAACACTACATGCTGTAGGATATTGACAAATATGCCTCCCTCTCTCTCTCTCTCTCTGACAGACCCACACTTTGTTCTCCTTGCTGGGTCTCAGCCATGCCTAGGTTACCAGCATTGGGAAACTGGTGGGAGTCGTAGGTGAGATCACACAAGCTCTCTCTATCTCTTTCTCTCTCTCTCTCTGTCTCTATGCCGAGTCTTCCTTTTCTGCAGTGTAGAAGCATCAGACACACAGCTTGTCCATTTCTTCTGCCTCTCTGTCGTCGTTCTCTGATGATGATCTCACAGTGTCACAGTAATTACATTGCCATAGCAAACTGAGGAATGCCATACCAACAGCAAACTCTGAACCTACACATCCATGCATAACTGACCAAATTATGAAAGACAAACGTTGTCCTTTTTAATTTAAACTAATCCTTATTTAAACTAATTTAAACTTTAAACTAATCCTACTGGAAAGCATGCGCCATCAGGCCTGGAGAGAAGCAAAAGTCATTCCGGTACCCAAGAATAGCAAACCACCCTTTACTGATTCAAACAGCCAACCAATCAGCCTGCTACCAACCCTTAGTAGACGTTTGAAAAACATTTTTGACCAGAGACAATGCTATATCACAGTAAACAAATGACTTTCAACACGCTTATAGAGAAGGGCACTCAGCATGTACGGCACTTACACAAATTACTGATGATTGGCTGAGAGAAATTGATACTAGGAACACCAAGGAACTTCACTGTACTCTATGTAAACTGGAAACTATATACCCGAAGGCTGCGTTTATTGTAGCTGGAGATTTTAACACAGCAAATTGGAGATCAATGGTACAAATCTTATCAGCATATTGATTGCACAACATGTAGGGCTAATACTCTCGACCACTGCTCCTCTAACCTCCGCGATGCAAACAAAGCCCTCCCCCGCCCTCCAAATCCGACCACGACGCCATCTTGCTCGTCCCGGCTTATAGACAGAAACTCAAACAGGATGTACCAATGACGAGAACCATTCAATGCTGGTCTGACCAATCAGAAGCAACACTCCAAGATTGTTTTTATCATGCGGACTGGAATATGTTCCAGTCAGCCTCAGAGAATGACATTGGCGCTGACTGGGTGAGTGCGTGTATAAATAAGTGCATTGGAGATGTCGTACCCACAGTGACTATTAAAACCTACCCTAACCAGAAACCGTGGACGGATGGCGGCATTTGCACAAAACTGAAAGAGCGAACCACCGCATTTAACCATGGAAAGAGGTCTGGTGATATGGCTGAATATAAACAGTGTAGTTATTCCCTCCACAGGGCAATCAAACAAGCGAAATGCAGGTACAGGGACAAGGTGGAGTCGCAATTAAACGGCTCAGACACGAGACATATGTGGCAGGGTCTACAGAAAATCACGGACTACAAAACAAAAACAGCAACGTCATGGATACTGATGTCACGCTTCCAGACAAACAAAACACCTTCTTTGCCAGCTTTGAGGATAATACAGTGAAACCGTCGCGACTCGCTGACAAAGACTGTACCCCCCCTCTCCTTCTCAGTGGCAGATGTGAGTAAAACATTTAAACGTGTTAACCCTCTCAAGTCAGCAGGCCCAGATGGCATCCCTAGCCGCATCCACAGAGCATGCACAGACCAGCTGGCTGGTGTGTTTACGAACATTTTCAATCTCTCCCTATCCCGGTCTGCTGTCCCCATATGCTTAAAGATGGCTACCATCGGTCCTGTACCCAAGAAGGCAAAGATAACTGAACTAAATGACTCCTGCCCCGTAGCACTCACTTCTGTCATCGTGAAGTGCTTTGAGAGACTAGTCAAGGATCATATCACCGCTACCTTACTGGCCACCCTAGACCCACTTCAGTTGGCATACCTCCCCAGCAGGTCCACAGATGCAATCGCCATCGCACTGCACACTGCCCTATCCCATCTGGACAAATTGAATACCTATGTAAGAATGCTGTTCATTGACTACAGCTCAGCATTCAACACCATAGTACCCTCCAAGCTCATCATCAAGCTGGAGGCCCTAGGTCTCAACCCTGCCCTGTACAACTGGGTCCTGGACATTCTGACGGGCCTCCCCCAGGTGGTGAAGGTAGGAAACAACATCTCCACTTCACTGACCCTCAACACTGGGGCCCCACAAGGGTGTGTGCTCAGCCTTCTCCTGTACTCCCTGTTCACCCACAACTGCGTGGCCATGCACGCCTCCAACTCAATCATCAAGTTTGCAGACGACACAACAGTAGTGGGCTTGACTAAACTGCTTGGAGTAACCCTGGATTGTAAACTGTCATGGTCAAGACATATTGATGCAACGGTAGCTAAGATCTGCTTTCTTGACATCGCTATCAACAAAACAAGTCCTACAGGCCCTAGTTGTGTCACACCTGGACTACTGCCCAGTCATATGGTCAAGTGCCACATAGAAGAACACATGTACATGGAGAGCTAACATCATTAACATGCATGTCAATCTCTACTGGCTCAAAGTAGAGGAGAGATTGACTGCATCACTACATGTCTTAGTGAGACATATTGACGTGTTGAAAGCACTGAGCTGTCTGTTAAAACAATTAGCACACAGCTCAGACACTCATTCATACCCCACACGCCTGTCCACCAGGGGTCTCTTCACAGTCCCCAAGTCCAGAACAATACTACATAAGGAACAACGTGGACTATGAAGAGACACATACGCAAACGCACACACACGCTAACACACACAGTTTACACACATGTACATTGTAAAATTATGCATTTTGTATTGTAGATATGTAGTGGTAGAGTAGTGGTCTAGTAATGTGTTTTATGATGTACTGTTACATTTTTAGGTGATGTAATCGCCTTAATCTTGTTTGGACCTCAGGAAGAGTAGTTGCTGCCTTGGCAGGAACAAATGAGGATCCATAATAAATACACATACAAATACATGGAGCCTGTTCAGTTGGCTGTTGCTTTGCTGTTCTGTTGTACTCGAATAGTGAGTCACACTATTACACCATCAACGGTGTTCGTCTCTGACTTATCACAGTAAACCTGTATTAACATGCTTTGCTTGTGTTATGACATGCTATGTTAACCACTTCTATTCATTCTCCTTCCCTTCCTCTCTCACCCACCCTCCATCTCAATCTCTATTTCCCTCCCCTCTTTCATTATTTCTCTCTCTCCCCTTCTCCCTTCTCTCTCCCTCCATTTTCTCTTCTCTCCTCTCTATTTATCTCTCCCCTTTTATCTCTCCTTCTCTATCTCTCCCTCTCTCTTACCTCTCACAGTTGCAGAAGGCCATCGAGGACTCCACCCGTTGTGGGGTGAGATTGCGCCCCCCTCTGGCCAGTTTCAGAGATGCCAACTGTAAAGCCAAGAAGCACGAGGCTCCTCCCACCACCCCCTCCTCCCTCACCAGGGAGAGGGAGCTGTGGGGTGAGGGGGGGAAGAGGGAGGGAGGGGGTAGTAGGAAGAAAGGGGCCGAGGGGTTTAGGTGGGAGGTTAAGGAAGAAAAGGGTAGAGATGGAGAAAAGAGGGAGGAAGAGATGGAAAGGTGGAAGGATGAGGTGGTTAGGACAGAGGGAAAGGGAGACATGGATGAGGCTCAGGAGGAACCCAGGGGGAACACAGGAGGAGCAGGTGGCTCCAGTGCAGGTGCAGAGTGTGATACCTCCACCCCCAACAGCAAAGGGACAGACTGTCCCCCTCAGGATCCTTCCTCCCCCGTCTCCCCCACCTCACCACCCACCTCACCACCCTCCTTCTCCACTCGTGTCTTCATTGTGTCATCCCTTCCTACCGTGCCGGATACGGATGGAGATAGGGAGAACAACGATTCTGAAAAGCTGATTTAGATGGCGACTGAGGGAATTCTTTGGATTCTGTTTCTTAAATGAAGACCTCTCTGGCCTCATTCAGTGAGAGGGTGTCAAGGTGCATCCTGGGTAATGGAGTTCTGTGCAGGCTCATTTGATGCTCTGCAGATGTACAGCTTTCAGGGAGCAGGAAGAACAGGTGTACACAGTGCTTCTGGGACTTGTAGTTTTGGAATTTCTAGTAGCTAATAATACTTTTTGTACCATGGTAGCCTCCTTCCTTATTTTTCTGTGGATCTCAATCATCTTTAATTATTTTTTTCTACTCAAGACAGACAGCCTATTCCTTTTCACTATTTCAGTTTCTCAGGTCTCTCCGTGTCTTTCAAACTACAAAAATGGACAGATGTTCTATGTTCTTCATCTGTGCCTATCATGGTTGGTCTCCTTGTCCCGGTATTGTTGAATGTATGAATGTGTTTGTAGCTACATGGTAGTGTATGTCTGTATCACTGAACTCCATGTATCTTTATGACACTGTATATGACAGCAATGAAATGTTTGATAATGAAATCACGTCATTAATCATGACTCCATGTCTGTCAATGGACTGATGTATATTTGATCAAATCGATTGAATGTTTACTGATTAATGAATATACAGGCTTTAAATTATTACTGTAACCACTGTAAAGTAAATATTGAAATTGTTCATACCGTTGCCTATCTACTATTCTTATGGAATACAATAAATATTGTTTTCAGTAACATTTCATTGGACTTTCTCTAAAATAAGCAGCAATGGATCAGGGCAATAATCAGCTCCAGCATAATACCAGAGACACTGTTCACTCCAGTCTCCTAAGTGTATAATAATAATAATAATCAGCTCCAGCATAATACCAGAGATACTGTTCACTCCAGTCTCTTAAGTGTATAATAATAATAATAATCAGCTCCAGCATAATACCAGAGATACTGTTCACTCCAGTCTCTTAAGTGTATAATAATAATAATAATCAGCTCCAGAATAATACCAGAGATACTGTTCACTCCAGTCTCTTAAGTGTATAATAATAATCAGCTCCAGCATAATACCAGAGATGCTGTTCACTCCAGTCTCTTAAGTGTATAATAATAATAATAATCAGCACCAGCATAATACCAGAGATGCTGTTCACTCCAGTCTCTTAAGTGTATAATAATAATCAGCTCCAGCATAATACCAGAGATGCTGTTCACTCCAGTCTCTTAAGTGTATAATAATAATAATAATCAGCTCCAGCATAATACCAGAGATACTGTTCACTCCAGTCTCTTAAGTGTATAATAATAATCAGCTCCAGCATAATACCAGAGATACTGTTCACTCCAGTCTCTTAAGTGTATAATAATAATAATAATCAGCTCCAGCATAATACCAGAGATACTGTTCACTCCAGTCTCTTAAGTGTATAATAATAATAATAATCAGCTCCAGCATAATACCAGAGATGCTGTTCACTCCAGTCTCTTAAGTGTATAATAATAATCAGCTCCAGCATAATACCAGAGATGCTGTTCACTCCAGTCTCTTAAGTGTATAAGAATAATAATAATCAGCTCCAGAATAATACCAGAGATGCTGTTCACTCCAGTCTCTTAAGTGTATAATAATAATCAGCTCCAGCATAATACCAGAGATGCTGTTCACTCCAGTCTCTTAAGTGTATAATAATAATAATAATCAGCTCCAGCATAATACCAGAGATGCTGTTCACTCCAGTCTCCTAAGTGTATAATAATAATCAGCTCCAGCATAATACCAGAGATGCTGTTCACTCCAGTCTCTTAAGTGTATAATAATAATCAGCTCCAGCATAATATCAGAGATGCTGTTCACTCCAGTCTCTTAAGTGTATAATAATAATCAGCTCCAGCATAATACCAGAGATGCTGTTCACTCCAGTCTCTTAAGTGAATAATAATAATAATAATCAGCACCAGCATAATACCAGAGATATTGTTCACTCCAGTCTCTTAAGTGTATAATAATAATAATAATCAGCTCCAGCATAATACCAGAGATGCTGTTCACTCCAGTCTCTTAAGTGTATAATAATAATCAGCTCCAGCATAATACCAGAGATGCTGTTCACTCCAGTCTCTTAAGTGTATAAGAATAATAATAATCAGCTCCAGAATAATACCAGAGATGCTGTTCACTCCAGTCTCTTAAGTGTATAATAATAATCAGCTCCAGCATAATACCAGAGATGCTGTTCACTCCAGTCTCTTAAGTGTATAATAATAATAATAATCAGCTCCAGCATAATACCAGAGATGCTGTTCACTCCAGTCTCCTAAGTGTATAATAATAATCAGCTCCAGCATAATACCAGAGATGCTGTTCACTCCAGTCTCTTAAGTGTATAATAATAATCAGCTCCAGCATAATATCAGAGATGCTGTTCACTCCAGTCTCTTAAGTGTATAATAATAATCAGCTCCAGCATAATACCAGAGATGCTGTTCACTCCAGTCTCTTAAGTGAATAATAATAATAATAATCAGCACCAGCATAATACCAGAGATATTGTTCACTCCAGTCTCTTAAGTGTATAATAATAATAATAATCAGCTCCAGCATAATACCAGAGATGCTGTTCACTCCAGTCTCTTAAGTGAATAATAATAATAATAATCAGCACCAGCATAATACCAGAGATACTGTTCACTCCAGTCTCTTAAGTGTATAATAATAATAATAATCAGCTCCAGCATAATACCAGAGATGCTGTTCACTCCAGTCTCTTAAGTGTATAATAATAATCAGCTCCAGCATAATACCAGAGATGCTGTTCACTCCAGTCTCTTAAGTGTATAATAATAATCAGCTCCAGCATAATACCAGAGATGCTGTTCACTCCAGTCTCTTAAGTGTATAATAATAATCAGCTCCAGCATAATACCAGAGATGCTGTTCACTCCAGTCTCTTAAGTGTATAATAATAATAATAATCAGCTCCAGCATAATACCAGAGATGCTGTTCACTCCAGTCTCTTAAGTGTATAATAATAATAATAATCAGCTCCAGCATAATACCAGAGATACTGTTCACTCCAGTCTCTTAAGTGTATAATAATAATAATAATCAGCTCCAGCATAATACCAGAGATGCTGTTCACTCCAGTCTCTTAAGTGTATAATAATAATCAGCTCCAGCATAATACCAGAGATGCTGTTCACTCCAGTCTCTTAAGTGAATAATAATAATAATAATCAGCACCAGCATAATACCAGAGATATTGTTCACTCCAGTCTCTTAAGTGTATAATAATAATAATAATCAGCTCCAGCATAATACCAGAGATGCTGTTCACTCCAGTCTCTTAAGTGTATAATAATAATCAGCTCCAGCATAATACCAGAGATGCTGTTCACTCCAGTCTCTTAAGTGTATAATAATAATAATAATCAGCTCCAGCATAATACCAGAGATGCTGTTCACTCCAGTCTCTTAAGTGTATAATAATAATAATAATCAGCTCCAGAATAATACCAGAGATGCTGTTCACTCCAGTCTCTAAGTGTATAATAATAATCAGCTCCAGCATAATACCAGAGATGCTGTTCACTCCAGTCTCTTAAGTGTATAATAATAATCAGCTCCAGCATAATATCAGAGATGCTGTTCACTCCAGTCTCTTAAGTGTATAATAATAATCAGCTCCAGCATAATACCAGAGATGCTGTTCACTCCAGTCTCTTAAGTGAATAATAATAATAATAATCAGCACCAGCATAATACCAGAGATATTGTTCACTCCAGTCTCTTAAGTGTATAATAATAATAATAATCAGCTCCAGCATAATACCAGAGATGCTGTTCACTCCAGTCTCTTAAGTGTATAATAATAATAATAATCAGCTCCAGCATAATACCAGAGATGCTGTTCACTCCAGTCTCTTAAGTGTATAATAATAATCAGCTCCAGCATAATACCAGAGATGCTGTTCACTCCAGTCTCTTAAGTGTATAATAATAATCAGCTCCAGCATAATACCAGAGATGCTGTTCACTCCAGTCTCTTAAGTGAATAATAATAATAATAATCAGCACCAGCATAATACCAGAGATACTGTTCACTCCAGTCTCTTAAGTGTATAATAATAATAATAATCAGCTCCAGCATAATACCAGAGATACTGTTCACTCCAGTCTCTTAAGTGTATAATAATAATAATAATCAGCTCCAGCATAATACCAGAGATGCTGTTCACTCCAGTCTCTTAAGTGTATAATAATAATCAGCTCCAGCATAATACCAGAGATGCTGTTCACTCCAGTCTCTTAAGTGTATAATAATAATCAGCTCCAGCATAATACCAGAGATACTGTTCACTCCAGTCTCTTAAGTGTATAATAATAATAATCAGCTCCAGCATAATACCAGAGATGCTGTTCACTCCAGTCTCTTAAGTGTATAATAATAATCAGCTCCAGCATAATACCAGAGATGCTGTTCACTCCAGTCTCTTAAGTGTATAATAATAATAATAATCAGCTCCAGCATAATACCAGAGATGCTGTTCACTCCAGTCTCCTAAGTGTATAATAATAATCAGCTCCAGCATAATACCAGAGATGCTGTTCACTCCAGTCTCTTAAGTGTATAATAATAATCAGCTCCAGCATAATACCAGAGATGCTGTTCACTCCAGTCTCTTAAGTGTATAATAATAATAATAATCAGCTCCAGCATAATACCAGAGATGCTGTTCACTCCAGTCTCTTAAGTGTATAATAATAATAATAATCAGCTCCAGCATAATACCAGAGATGCTGTTCACTCCAGTCTCTAAAGTGTATAATAATAATCAGCTCCAGCATAATACCAGAGATGCTGTTCACTCCAGTCTCTTAAGTGTATAATAATAATCAGCTCCAGCATAATACCAGAGATGCTGTTCACTCCAGTCTCTTAAGTGTATAATAATAATAATAATCAGCTCCAGCATAATACCAGAGATGCTGTTCACTCCAGTCTCTTAAGTGTATAATAATAATAATAATCAGCTCCAGCATAATACCAGAGATGCTGTTCACTCCAGTCTCTTAAGTGTATAATAATAATAATAATCAGCTCCAGCATAATACCAGAGATGCTGTTCACTCCAGTCTCTTAAGTGTATAATAATAATCAGCTCCAGCATAATACCAGAGATGCTGTTCACTCCAGTCTCTTAAGTGTATAATAATAATAATAATCAGCTCCAGCATAATACCAGAGATGCTGTTCACTCCAGTCTCTTAAGTGTATAATAATAATAATAATCAGCTCCAGCATAATACCAGAGATGCTGTTCACTCCAGTCTCTTAAGTGTATAATAATAATAATAATCAGCTCCAGCATAATACCAGAGATGCTGTTCACTCCAGTCTCTTAAGTGTATAATAATAATCAGCTCCAGCATAATACCAGAGATGCTGTTCACTCCAGTCTCTTAAGTGTATAATAATAATAATAATCAGCTCCAGCATAATACCAGAGATACTGTTCACTCCAGTCTCTTAAGTGTATAATAATAATAATAATCAGCTCCAGCATAATACCAGAGATGCTGTTCACTCCAGTCTCTTAAGTGTATAATAATAATAATAATCAGCTCCAGCATAATACCAGAGATGCTGTTCACTCCAGTCTCTTAAGTGTATAATAATAATCAGCTCCAGCATAATACCAGAGATGCTGTTCACTCCAGTCTCTTAAGTGTATAATAATAATAATAATCAGCTCCAGCATAATACCAGAGATGCTGTTCACTCCAGTCTCTTAAGTGTATAATAATAATCAGCTCCAGCATAATACCAGAGATGCTGTTCACTCCAGTCTCTTAAGTGTATAATAATAATAATAATCAGCTCCAGCATAATACCAGAGATGCTGTTCACTCCAGTCTCTTAAGTGTATAATAATAATCAGCTCCAGCATAATACCAGAGATGCTGTTCACTCCAGTCTCTTAAGTGTATAATAATAATAATAATCAGCTCCAGCATAATACCAGAGATGCTGTTCACTCCAGTCTCTTAAGTGTATAATAATAATCAGCTCCAGCATAATACCAGAGATGCTGTTCACTCCAGTCTCTTAAGTGTATAATAATAATAATAATCAGCTCCAGCATAATACCAGAGATGCTGTTCACTCCAGTCTCTTAAGTGTATAATAATAATCAGCTCCAGCATAATACCAGAGATGCTGTTCACTCCAGTCTCTTAAGTGTATAATAATAATCAGCTCCAGCATAATACCAGAGATGCTGTTCACTCCAGTCTCTTAAGTGTATAATAATAATAATAATCAGCTCCAGCATAATACCAGAGATGCTGTTCACTCCAGTCTCTTAAGTGTATAATAATAATAATAATCAGCTCCAGCATAATACCAGAGATGCTGTTCACTCCAGTCTCTTAAGTGTATAATAATAATCAGCTCCAGCATAATACCAGAGATGCTGTTCACTCCAGTCTCTTAAGTGTATAATAATAATAATAATCAGCTCCAGCATAATACCAGAGATACTGTTCACTCCAGTCTCTTAAGTGTATAATAATAATAATAATCAGCTCCAGCATAATACCAGAGATGCTGTTCACTCCAGTCTCTTAAGTGTATAATAATAATAATAATCAGCTCCAGCATAATACCAGAGATACTGTTCACTCCAGTCTCTTAAGTGTATAATAATAATAATAATCAGCTCCAGCATAATACCAGAGATGCTGTTCACTCCAGTCTCTTAAGTGTATAATAATAATAATAATCAGCTCCAGCATAATACCAGAGATGCTGTTCACTCCAGTCTCTTAAGTGTATAATAATAATAATAATCAGCTCCAGCATAATACCAGAGATACTGTTCACTCCAGTCTCTTAAGTGTATAATAATAATCAGCTCCAGCATAATACCAGAGATACTGTTCACTCCAGTCTCTTAAGTGTATAATAATAATAATAATCAGCTCCAGCATAATACCAGAGATGCTGTTCACTCCAGTCTCTTAAGTGTATAATAATAATAATAATCAGCTCCAGCATAATACCAGAGATACTGTTCACTCCAGTCTCTTAAGTGTATAATAATAATAATCAGCTCCAGCATAATACCAGAGATACTGTTCACTCCAGTCTCTTAAGTGTATAATAATAATAATAATCAGCTCCAGCATAATACCAGAGATACTGTTCACTCCAGTCTCTTAAGTGTATAATAATAATAATAATCAGCTCCAGCATAATACCAGAGATACTGTTCACTCCAGTCTCTTAAGTGTATAATAATAATCAGCTCCAGCATAATACCAGAGATACTGTTCACTCCAGTCTCTTAAGTGTATAATAATAATCAGCTCCAGCATAATACCAGAGATACTGTTCACTCCAGTCTCTTAAGTGTATAATAATAATCAGCTCCAGCATAATACCAGAGATGCTGTTCACTCCAGTCTCTTAAGTGTATAATAATAATCAGCTCCAGCATAATACCAGAGATGCTGTTCACTCCAGTCTCTTAAGTGTATAATAATAATCAGCTCCAGCATAATACCAGAGATACTGTTCACTCCAGTCTCTTAAGTGTATAATAATAATCAGCTCCAGCATAATACCAGAGATACTGTTCACTCCAGTCTCTTAAGTGTATAATAATAATCAGCTCCAGCATAATACCAGAGATACTGTTCACTCCAGTCTCTTAAGTGTATAATAATAATCAGCTCCAGCATAATACCAGAGATGCTGTTCACTCCAGTCTCTTAAGTGTATAATAATAATCAGCTCCAGCATAATACCAGAGATGCTGTTCACTCCAGTCTCTTAAGTGTATAATAATAATCAGCTCCAGCATAATACCAGAGATACTGTTCACTCCAGTCTCTTAAGTGTATAATAATAATCAGCTCCAGCATAATACCAGAGATGCTGTTCACTCCAGTCTCTTAAGTGTATAATAATAATAATAATCAGCTCCAGCATAATACCAGAGATGCTGTTCACTCCAGTCTCTTAAGTGTATAATAATAATCAGCGCCAGCATAATACCAGAGATGCTGTTCACTCCAGTCTCTTAAGTGTATAATAATAATAATAATCAGCTCCAGCATAATACCAGAGATACTGTTCACTCCAGTCTCTTAAGTGTATAATAATAATCAGCTCCAGCATAATACCAGAGATACTGTTCACTCCAGTCTCTTAAGTGTATAATAATAATAATAATCAGCTCCAGCATAATACCAGAGATACTGTTCACTCCAGTCTCTTAAGTGTATAATAATAATAATAATCAGCTCCAGCATAATACCAGAGATGCTGTTCACTCCAGTCTCTTAAGTGTATAATAATAATCAGCTCCAGCATAATACCAGAGATACTGTTCACTCCAGTCTCTTAAGTGTATAATAATAATCAGCTCCAGCATAATACCAGAGATACTGTTCACTCCAGTCTCTTAAGTGTATAATAATAATAATAATCAGCTCCAGCATAATACCAGAGATACTGTTCACTCCAGTCTCTTAAGTGTATAATAATAATAATAATAATCAGCTCCAGCATAATACCAGAGATACTGTTCACTCCAGTCTCTTAAGTGTATAATAATAATAATAATCAGCTCCAGCATAATACCAGAGATGCTGTTCACTCCAGTCTCTTAAGTGTATAATAATAATCAGCTCCAGCATAATACCAGAGATACTGTTCACTCCAGTCTCTTAAGTGTATAATAATAATCAGCTCCAGCATAATACCAGAGATGCTGTTCACTCCAGTCTCTTAAGTGTATAATAATAATAATAATCAGCTCCAGCATAATACCAGAGATACTGTTCACTCCAGTCTCTTAAGTGTATAATAATAATCAGCTCCAGCATAATACCAGAGATGCTGTTCACTCCAGTCTCTTAAGTGTATAATAATAATAATAATCAGCTCCAGCATAATACCAGAGATACTGTTCACTCCAGTCTCTTAAGTGTATAATAATAATCAGCTCCAGCATAATACCAGAGATGCTGTTCACTCCAGTCTCTTAAGTGTATAATAATAATAATAATCAGCTCCAGCATAATACCAGAGATACTGTTCACTCCAGTCTCTTAAGTGTATAATAATAATAATAATCAGCTCCAGCATAATACCAGAGATACTGTTCACTCCAGTCTCTTAAGTGTATAATAATAATCAGCTCCAGCATAATACCAGAGATACTGTTCACTCCAGTCTCTTAAGTGTATAATAATAATCAGCTCCAGCATAATACCAGAGATGCTGTTCACTCCAGTCTCTTAAGTGTATAATAATAATCAGCTCCAGCATAATACCAGAGATACTGTTCACTCCAGTCTCTTAAGTGTATAATAATAATCAGCTCCAGCATAATACCAGAGATGCTGTTCACTCCAGTCTCTTAAGTGTATAATAATAATAATAATCAGCTCCAGCATAATACCAGAGATACTGTTCACTCCAGTCTCTTAAGTGTATAATAATAATAATAATCAGCTCCAGCATAATACCAGAGATACTGTTCACTCCAGTCTCTTAAGTGTATAATAATAATAATAATCAGCTCCAGCATAATACCAGAGATACTGTTCACTCCAGTCTCTTAAGTGAATAATAATAATAATCAGCTCCAGCATAATACCAGAGATACTGTTCACTCCAGTCTCTTAAGTGTATAATAATAATAATAATCAGCACCAGCATAATACCAGAGATTCACTCCAGTCTCTTAAGTTCAGCTCCAGTCTCTTAAGTGAATAATAATAATAATAAGAGATCAGCTCCAGCATAATACCAGAGATACTGTTCACTCCAGTCTCTTAAGTGTATAATAATAATAATAATCAGCTCCAGCATAATACCAGAGATACTGTTCACTCCAGTCTCTTAAGTGTATAATAATAAGCATAATAATCAGCTCCAGCATAATACCAGAGATGCTGTTCACTCCAGTCTCTTAAGTGTATAATAATAATCAGCTCCAGCATAATACCAGAGATACTGTTCACTCCAGTCTCTTAAGTGTATAATAATAATCAGCTCCAGCATAATACCAGAGATACTGTTCACTCCAGTCTCTTAAGTGTATAATAATAATAATAATCAGCTCCAGCATAATACCAGAGATACTGTTCACTCCAGTCTCTTAAGTGTATAATAATAATCAGCTCCAGCATAATACCAGAGATGCTGTTCACTCCAGTCTCTTAAGTGTATAATAATAATCAGCTCCAGCATAATACCAGAGATGCTGTTCACTCCAGTCTCTTAAGTGTATAATAATAATCAGCTCCAGCATAATACCAGAGATACTGTTCACTCCAGTCTCTTAAGTGTATAATAATAATCAGCTCCAGCATAATACCAGAGATGCTGTTCACTCCAGTCTCTTAAGTGTATAATAATAATCAGCTCCAGCATAATACCAGAGATGCTGTTCACTCCAGTCTCTTAAGTGTATAATAATAATCAGCTCCAGCATAATACCAGAGATGCTGTTCACTCCAGTCTCTTAAGTGTATAATAATAATCAGCTCCAGCATAATACCAGAGATGCTGTTCACTCCAGTCTCTTAAGTGTATAATAATAATCAGCTCCAGCATAATACCAGAGATGCTGTTCACTCCAGTCTCTTAAGTGTATAATAATAATAATAATCAGCTCCAGCATAATACCAGAGATGCTGTTCACTCCAGTCTCTTAAGTGTATAATAATAATAATAATCAGCTCCAGCATAATACCAGAGATGCTGTTCACTCCAGTCTCTTAAGTGTATAATAATAATCAGCTCCAGCATAATACCAGAGATGCTGTTCACTCCAGTCTCTTAAGTGTATAATAATAATCAGCTCCAGCATAATACCAGAGATACTGTTCACTCCAGTCTCTTAAGTGTATAATAATAATCAGCTCCAGCATAATACCAGAGATGCTGTTCACTCCAGTCTCTTAAGTGTATAATAATAATAATAATCAGCTCCAGCATAATACCAGAGATACTGTTCACTCCAGTCTCTTAAGTGTATAATAATAATAATAATCAGCTCCAGCATAATACCAGAGATGCTGTTCACTCCAGTCTCTTAAGTGTATAATAATAATCAGCTCCAGCATAATACCAGAGATGCTGTTCACTCCAGTCTCTTAAGTGTATAATAATAATAATCAGCTCCAGCATAATACCAGAGATACTGTTCACTCCAGTCTCTTAAGTGTATAATAATAATCAGCTCCAGCATAATACCAGAGATGCTGTTCACTCCAGTCTCTTAAGTGTATAATAATAATCAGCTCCAGCATAATACCAGAGATGCTGTTCACTCCAGTCTCTTAAGTGTATAATAATAATCAGCTCCAGCATAATACCAGAGATGCTGTTCACTCCAGTCTCTTAAGTGTATAATAATAATCAGCTCCAGCATAATACCAGAGATGCTGTTCACTCCAGTCTCTTAAGTGTATAATAATAATCAGCTCCAGCATAATACCAGAGATGCTGTTCACTCCAGTCTCTTAAGTGTATAATAATAATCAGCTCCAGCATAGCATACCAGAGATGCTGTTCACTCCAGTCTCTTAAGTGTATAATAATAATAATAATCAGCTCCAGCATAATACCAGAGATACTGTTCACTCCAGTCTCTTAAGTGTATAATAATAATAATAATCAGCTCCAGCATAATACCAGAGATGCTGTTCACTCCAGTCTCTTAAGTGTATAATAATAATAATAATCAGCTCCAGCATAATACCAGAGATGCTGTTCACTCCAGTCTCTTAAGTGTATAATAATAATAATAATCAGCTCCAGCATAATACCAGAGATGCTGTTCACTCCAGTCTCTTAAGTGTATAATAATAATAATAATACCAGCTCCAGCATAATACCAGCTCCAGCATAATACCAGAGATTCACTCCAGTCTCTTAAGTGTATAATAATAATAATAATCAGCTCCAGCATAATACCAGAGATGCTGTTCACTCCAGTCTCTTAAGTGTATAATAATAATAATAATCAGCTCCAGCATAATACCAGAGATGCTGTTCACTCCAGTCTCTTAAGTGTATAATAATAATAATAATCAGCTCCAGCATAATACCAGAGATGCTGTTCACTCCAGTCTCTTAAGTGTATAATAATAATAATAATCAGCTCCAGCATAATACCAGAGATGCTGTTCACTCCAGTCTCTTAAGTGTATAATAATAATCAGCTCCAGCATAATACCAGAGATGCTGTTCACTCCAGTCTCTTAAGTGTATAATAATAATCAGCTCCAGCATAATACCAGAGATGCTGTTCACTCCAGTCTCTTAAGTGTATAATAATAATCAGCTCCAGCATAATACCAGAGATGCTGTTCACTCCAGTCTCTTAAGTGTATAATAATAATAATAATAATAATCAGCTCCAACATAATACCAGAGATGCTGTTCTCCAGTCTCTTAATGTATAATAATAATTCAGCTCCAGCATAATACCAGAGATGCTCTTACTCCAGTCTCTTAAGTGTATAATAATAATCAGCTCCAGCATAATACCAGAGATGCTGTTCACTCCAGTCTCTTAAGTGTATAATAATAATAATAATCAGCTCCAGCATAATACCAGAGATGCTGTTCACTCCAGTCTCTTAAGTGTATAATAATAATAATAATCAGCTCCAGCATAATACCAGAGATGCTGTTCACTCCAGTCTCTTAAGTGTATAATAATAATAATCAGCTCCAGCATAATACCAGAGATGCTGTTCACTCCAGTCTCTTAAGTGTATAATAATAATCAGCTCCAGCATAATACCAGAGATGCTGTTCACTCCAGTCTCTTAAGTGTATAATAATAATCAGCTCCAGCATAATACCAGAGATGCTGTTCACTCCAGTCTCTTAAGTGTATAATAATAATAATAATCAGCTCCAGCATAATACCAGAGATGCTGTTCACTCCAGTCTCTTAAGTGTATAATAATAATAATAATCAGCTCCAGCATAATACCAGAGATGCTGTTCACTCCAGTCTCTTAAGTGTATAATAATAATAATAATCAGCTCCAGCATAATACCAGAGATGCTGTTCACTCCAGTCTCTTAAGTGTATAATAATAATCAGCTCCAGCATAATACCAGAGATGCTGTTCACTCCAGTCTCTTAAGTGTATAATAATAATAATAATCAGCACCAGCATAATACCAGAGATACTGTTCACTCCAGTCTCTTAAGTGTATAATAATAATCCAATAATCAGCTCCAGCATAATACCAGAGATGCTGTTCACTCCAGTCTCTTAAGTGTATAATAATAATAATAATCAGCTCCAGCATAATACCAGAGATGCTGTTCACTCCAGTCTCTTAAGTGTATAATAATAATAATAATCAGCTCCAGCATAATACCAGAGATGCTGTTCACTCCAGTCTCTTAAGTGTATAATAATAATCAGCTCCAGCATAATACCAGAGATGCTGTTCACTCCAGTCTCTTAAGTGTATAATAATAATAATAATCAGCTCCAGCATAATACCAGAGATGCTGTTCACTCCAGTCTCTTAAGTGTATAATAATAATAATCAGCTCCAGCATAATACCAGAGATGCTGTTCACTCCAGTCTCTTAAGTGTATAATAATAATAATACAGCTCCAGCATAATACCAGATAATACCAGATGCTGTTCACTCCAGTCTCTTAAGTGTATAATAATAATAATAATCAGCTCCAGCATAATACCAGAGATGCTGTTCACTCCAGTCTCTTAAGTGTATAATAATAATAATAATCAGCTCCAGCATAATACCAGAGATGCTGTTCACTCCAGTCTCTTAAGTGTATAATAATAATAATAATCAGCTCCAGCATAATACCAGAGATGCTGTTCACTCCAGTCTCTTAAGTGTATAATAATAATCAGCTCCAGCATAATACCAGAGATGCTGTTCACTCCAGTCTCTTAAGTGTATAATAATAATAATAATCAGCTCCAGCATAATACCAGAGATAGTCTGTTCACTCCAGTCTCTTAAGTGTATAATAATAATAATAATCAGCTCCAGCATAATACCAGAGATACTGTTCACTAGTCTCTTATAATAATAATAATCAGCTCCAGCATAATACCAGTCTCTTAAGTGTATAATACAGAGATGCTGTTCAGCTCCAGTCTCTTAAGTGTATAATAATAATAATAATCAGCTCCAGCATAATACCAGAGATGCTGTTCACTCCAGTCTCTTAAGTGTATAATAATAATAATAATCAGCTCCAGCATAATACCAGAGATGCTGTTCACTCCAGTCTCTTAAGTGTATAATAATAATCAGCTCCAGCATAATACCAGAGATGCTGTTCATCTCTTAATAATAATAATAATCAGCTCCAGCATAATACCAGAGATGCTGTTCACTCCAGTCTCTTAAGTGTATAATAATAATAATAATCAGCTCCAGCATAATACCAGAGATGCTGTTCACTCCAGTCTCTTAAGTGTATAATAATAATCAGCTCCAGCATAATACCAGAGATGCTGTTCACTCCAGTCTCTTAAGTGTATAATAATAATAATAATCAGCTCCAGCATAATACCAGAGATGCTGTTCACTCCAGTCTCTTAAGTGTATAATAATAATAATAATCAGCTCCAGCATAATACCAGAGATGCTGTTCACTCCAGTCTCTTAAGTGTATAATAATAATCAGCTCCAGCATAATACCAGAGATGCTGTTCACTCCAGTCTCTTAAGTGTATAATAATAATAATAATCAGCTCCAGCATAATACCAGAGATAATACCAGAGATGCTGTTCACTCCAGTCTCTTAAGTGTATAATAATAATAATAATCAGCTCCAGCATAATACCAGAGATGCTGTTCACTCCAGTCTCTTAAGTGTATAATAATAATAATAATCAGCTCCAGCATAATACCAGAGATGCTGTTCACTCCAGTCTCTTAAGTGTATAATAATAATAATAATACAGCTCCAGCATATATAATAATCCAGATAATACCAGATGCTGTTCACTCCAGTCTCTTAAGTGTATAATAATAATAATAATCAGCTCCAGCATAATACCAGAGATGCTGTTCACTCCAGTCTCTTAAGTGTATAATAATAATAATCAGCTCCAGCATAATACCAGAGATGCTGTTCACTCCAGTCTCTTAAGTGTATAATAATAATCAGCTCCAGCATAATACCAGAGATGCTGTTCACTCCAGTCTCTTAAGTGTATAATAATAATCTCTTAAGTGTATAATAATAATAATAATCAGCTCCAGCATAATACCAGAGATGCTGTTCACTCCAGTCTCTTAAGTGTATAATAATAATAATAATCAGCTCCAGCATAATACCAGAGATGCTGTTCACTCCAGTCTCTTAAGTGTATAATAATAATAATAATCAGCTCCAGCATAATACCAGAGACACTGTTCACTCCAGTCTCCTAAGTGTATAATAATAATAATAATCAGCTCCAGCATAATACCAGAGATACTGTTCACTCCAGTCTCTTAAGTGTATAATAATAATAATAATCAGCTCCAGCATAATACCAGAGATACTGTTCACTCCAGTCTCTTAAGTGTATAATAATAATAATAATAATAATAATAATAATAATAATAATCAGCTCCAGCATAATACCAGAGATGCTGTTCACTCCAGTCTCTTAAGTGTATAATAATAATAATAATAATCAGCTCCAGCATAATACCAGAGATGCTGTTCACTCCAGTCTCTTAAGTGTATAATAATAATAATAATAATCAGCTCCAGCATAATACCAGAGATGCTGTTCACTCCAGTCTCTTAAGTGTATAATAATAATAATAATCAGCTCCAGCATAATACCAGAGATGCTGTTCACTCTCAGTCTCTTATAATACCAGAGATATAAGTCTCTTATAAATCAGCTCCAGCATAATACCAGAGATACTGTTCACTCCAGTCTCTTAAGTGTATAATAATAATAATCAGCTCCAGCATAATACCAGAGATGCTGTTCACTCCAGTCTCTTAAGTGTATAATAATAATAATAATCAGCTCCAGCATAATACCAGAGATGCTGTTCACTCCAGTCTCTTAAGTGTATAATAATAATCAGCTCCAGCATAATACCAGAGATACTGTTCACTCCAGTCTCTTAAGTGTATAATAATAATCAGCTCCAGCATAATACCAGAGATACTGTTCACTCCAGTCTCTTAAGTGTATAATAATAATAATAATCAGCTCCAGCATAATACCAGAGATGCTGTTCACTCCAGTCTCTTAAGTGTATAATAATAATCAGCTCCAGCATAATACCAGAGATGCTGTTCACTCCAGTCTCTTAAGTGTATAATAATAATAATAATCAGCTCCAGCATAATACCAGAGATACTGTTCACTCCAGTCTCTTAAGTGTATAATAATAATCAGCTCCAGCATAATACCAGAGATGCTGTTCACTCCAGTCTCTTAAGTGTATAATAATAATAATAATCAGCTCCAGCATAATACCAGAGATGCTGTTCACTCCAGTCTCTTAAGTGTATAATAATAATAATAATCAGCTCCAGCATAATACCAGAGATGCTGTTCACTCCAGTCTCTTAAGTGTATAATAATAATAATAATCAGCTCCAGCATAATACCAGAGATGCTGTTCACTCCAGTCTCTTAAGTGTATAATAATAATAATAATCAGCTCCAGCATAATACCAGAGATACTGTTCACTCCAGTCTCTTAAGTGTATAATAATAATAATAATCAGCTCCAGCATAATACCAGAGATGCTGTTCACTCCAGTCTCTTAAGTGTATAATAATAATAATAATCAGCTCCAGCATAATACCAGAGATGCTGTTCACTCCAGTCTCTTAAGTGTATAATAATAATAATAATCAGCTCCAGCATAATACCAGAGATGCTGTTCACTCCAGTCTCTTAAGTGTATAATAATATAATAATCAGCTCCAGCATAATACCAGAGATGCTGTTCACTCCAGTCTCTTAAGTGTATAATAATAATAATAATCAGCTCCAGCATAATACCAGAGATGCTGTTCTCTTACTCCAGTCTCTTAAGTGTATAATAATAATCAGCTCCAGCATAATACCAGAGATGCTGTTCACTCCAGTCTCTTAAGTGTAGCATAATAAGAGATAATAATGTAATAATAATCAGCTCCAGCATAATACCAGAGATACTGTTCACTCCAGTCTCTTAAGTGTATAATAATAATCAGCTCCAGCATAATACCAGAGATACTGTTCACTCCAGTCTCTTAAGTGTATAATAATAATAATAATCAGCTCCAGCATAATACCAGAGATGCTGTTCACTCCAGTCTCTTAAGTGTATAATAATAATCAGCTCCAGCATAATACCAGAGATGCTGTTCACTCCATTCTCTTAAGTGTATAATAATAATAATAATCAGCTCCAGCATAATACCAGAGATGCTGTTCACTCCAGTCTCTTAAGTGTATAATAATAATAATCAGCTCCAGCATAATACCAGAGATGCTGTTCACAGCTCCAGTCTCTTAAGTGTATAATAATAATAATAATCAGCTCCAGCATAATACCAGAGATGCTGTTCACTCCAGTCTCTTAAGTGTATAATAATAATCAGCTCCAGCATAATACCAGAGATGCTGTTCACTCCAGTCTCTTAAGTGTATAATAATAATAATAATCAGCTCCAGCATAATACCAGAGATGCTGTTCACTCCAGTCTCTTAAGTGTATAATAATAATAATCAGCTCCAGCATAATACCAGAGATGCTGTTCACTCCAGTCTCTTAAGTGTATAATAATAATCAGCTCCAGCATAATACCAGAGATGCTGTTCACTCCAGTCTCTTAAGTGTATAATAATAATCAGCTCCAGCATAATACCAGAGATGCTGTTCACTCCAGTCTCTTAAGTGTATAATAATAATAATAATCAGCTCCAGCATAATACCAGAGATGCTGTTCACTCCAGTCTCTTAAGTGTATAATAATAATCAGCTCCAGCATAATACCAGAGATGCTGTTCACTCCAGTCTCTTAAGTGTATAATAATAAGCTCCAATAAGAGATGCAGCTCCAGCATAATACCAGAGATACCAGAGATGCTGTTCACTCCAGTCTCTTAAGTGTATAATAATAATCAGCTCCAGCATAATACCAGAGATGCTGTTCACTCCAGTCTCTTAAGTGTATAATAATAATAATAATCAGCTCCAGCATAATACCAGAGATGCTGTTCACTCCAGTCTCTTAAGTGTATAATAATAATCAGCTCCAGCATAATACCAGAGATGCTGTTCACTCCAGTCTCTTAAGTGTATAATAATAATAATAATCAGCTCCAGCATAATACCAGAGATGCTGTTCACTCCAGTCTCTTAAGTGTATAATAATAATCAGCTCCAGCATAATACCAGAGATGCTGTTCACTCCAGTCTCTTAAGTGTATAATAATAATAATAATCAGCTCCAGCATAATACCAGAGATGCTGTTCACTCCAGTCTCTTAAGTGTATAATAATAATCAGCTCCAGCATAATACCAGAGATGCTGTTCACTCCAGTCTCTTAAGTGTATAATAATAATAATAATCAGCTCCAGCATAATACCAGAGATGCTGTTCACTCCAGTCTCTTAAGTGTATAATAATAATCAGCTCCAGCATAATACCAGAGATGCTGTTCACTCCAGTCTCTTAAGTGTATAATAATAATAATAATCAGCTCCAGCATAATACCAGAGATGCTGTTCACTCCAGTCTCTTAAGTGTATAATAATAATCAGCTCCAGCATAATACCAGAGATGCTGTTCACTCCAGTCTCTTAAGTGTATAATAATAATAATAATCAGCTCCAGCATAATACCAGAGATGCTGTTCACTCCAGTCTCTTAAGTGTATAATAATAATCAGCTCCAGCATAATACCAGAGATGCTGTTCACTCCAGTCTCTTAAGTGTATAATAATAATCAGCTCCAGCATAATACCAGAGATGCTGTTCACTCCAGTCTCTTAAGTGTATAATAATAATCAGCTCCAGCATAATACCAGAGATGCTGTTCACTCCAGTCTCTTAAGTGTATAATAATAGCTCCATAATAATCAGCTCCAGCATAATACCAGAGATAATACCAGAGATGCTGTTCACTCCAGTCTCTTAAGTGTATAATAATAATCAGCTCCAGCATAATACCAGAGATGCTGTTCACTCCAGTCTCTTAAGTGTATAATAATAATAATAATCAGCTCCAGCATAATACCAGAGATGCTGTTCACTCCAGTCTCTTAAGTGTATAATAATAATAATAATCAGCTCCAGCATAATACCAGAGATGCTGTTCTGTTCAGCTCCAGTCTCTTAAGTGTATAATAATAATAATAATCAGCTCCAGCATAATACCAGAGATGCTGTTCACTCCAGTCTCTAATACCAGAGATGCTGTATAGTCTCTTATGTATAATAATAATAATAATCAGCTCCAGCATAATACCAGAGATGCTGTTCACTCCAGTCTCTTAAGTGTATAATAATAATAATAATCAGCTCCAGCATAATACCAGAGATGCTGTTCACTCCAGTCTCTTAAGTGTATAATAATAATAATAATCAGCTCCAGCATAATACCAGAGATGCTGTTCACTCCAGTCTCTTAAGTGTATAATAATAATAATAATCAGCTCCAGCATAATACCAGAGATGCTGTTCACTCCAGTCTCTTAAGTGTATAATAATAGCTCCAGCATAATACCAGAGATGCTGTTCACTCCAGTCTCTTATAATACCAGCTCCAGCATAATACCAGAGATGCTTCACTCCAGTCTCTTAAGTGTATAATAATAGCTCCAGCATAATACCAGAGATCAGCTCCAGCATAATACCAGAGATGCTGTTCACTCCAGTCTCTTAAGTGTATAATAATAATAATAATCAGCTCCAGCATAATACCAGAGATGCTGTTCACTCCAGTCTCTTAAGTGTATAATAATAATCAGCTCCAGCATAATACCAGAGATGCTGTTCACTCCAGTCTCTTAAGTGTATAATAATAATAATAATCAGCTCCAGCATAATACCAGAGATACTGTTCACTCCAGTCTCTTAAGTGTATAATAATAATCAGCTCCAGCATAATACCAGAGATGCTGTTCACTCCAGTCTCTTAAGTGTATAATAATAATAATAATCAGCTCCAGCATAATACCAGAGATGCTGTTCACTCCAGTCTCTTAAGTGTATAATAATAATCAGCTCCAGCATAATACCAGAGATGCTGTTCACTCCAGTCTCTTAAGTGTATAATAATAATCAAGCATAATACCAGAGATGCTGTTCACTCCAGTCTCTCAGCTCCAGCATAATACCAGAGATGCTGTTCACTCCAGTCTCTTAAGTGTATAATAATAATCAGCTCCAGCATAATACCAGAGATGCTGTTCACTCCAGTCTCTTAAGTGTATAATAATAATCAGCTCCAGCATAATACCAGAGATGCTGTTCACTCCAGTCTCTTAAGTGTATAATAATAATAATAATAGCTCCAGCATAATACCAGAGATGCTGTTCACTCCAGTCTCTTAAGTGTATAATAATAATAATAATCAGCTCCAGCATAATACCAGAGATGCTGTTCACTCCAGTCTCTTAAGTGTATAATAATAATCAGCTCCAGCATAATACCAGAGATGCTGTTCACTCCAGTCTCTTAAGTGTATAATAATAATAATAATCAGCTCCAGCATAATACCAGAGATGCTGTTCACTCCAGTCTCTTAAGTGTATAATAATAATCAGCTCCAGCATAATACCAGAGATGCTGTTCACTCCAGTCTCTTAAGTGTATAATAATAATAATAATCAGCTCCAGCATAATACCAGAGATGCTGTTCACTCCAGTCTCTTAAGTGTATAATAATAATCAGCTCCAGCATAATACCAGAGATGCTGTTCACTCCAGTCTCTTAAGTGTATAAGCATAATACCAGAGATAATAATGTAAATAATAATCAGCTCCAGCATAATACCAGAGATGCTGTTCACTCCAGTCTCTTAAGTGTATAATAATAATCAGCTCCAGCATAATACCAGAGATGCTGTTCACTCCAGTCTCTTAAGTGTATAATAATAATCAGCTCCAGCATAATACCAGAGATGCTGTTCACTCCAGTCTCTTAAGTGTATAATAATAATAATAATCAGCTCCAGCATAATACCAGAGATGCTGTTCACTCCAGTCTCTTAAGTGTATAATAATAATCAGCTCCAGCATAATACCAGAGATGCTGTTCACTCCAGTCTCTTAATAATAATAATAATAATCAGCTCCAGCATAATACCAGAGATAATAGTCTCTTAAGTGTATAATAATAATCAGCTCCAGCATAATACCAGAGATGCTGTTCACTCCAGTCTCTTAAGTGTATAATAATAATCAGCTCCAGCATAATACCAGAGATGCTGTTCACTCCAGTCTCTTAAGTGTATAATAATAATAATAATCAGCTCCAGCATAATACCAGAGATGCTGTTCACTCCAGTCTCTCCAGCATAATACCAGTGTATAAGTCTCTTAATATAATAATAATCAGCTCCAGCATAATACCAGAGATGCTGTTCACTCCAGTCTCAGCTCCAGCATAATACCAGAGATGTATAATAATAATCAGCTCCAGCATAATACCAGAGATGCTGTTCACTCCAGTCTCTTAAGTGTATAATAATAATAATAATCAGCTCCAGCATAATACCAGAGATGCTGTTCACTCCAGTCTCTTAAGTGTATAATATAATAATCAGCTCCAGCATAATACCAGAGATGCTGTTCACTCCAGTCTCTTAAGTGTATAATAATAATAATAATCAGCTCCAGCATAATACCAGAGATGCTGTTCACTCCAGTCTCTTAAGTGTATAATAATAATCAGCTCCAGCATAATACCAGAGATGCTGTTCACTCCAGTCTCTTAAGTGTATAATAATAATAATAATCAGCTCCAGCATAATACCAGAGATGCTGTTCACTCCAGTCTCTTAAGTGTATAATAATAATCAGCTCCAGCATAATACCAGAGATGCTGTTCACTCCAGTCTCTTAAGTGTATAATAATAATAATAATCAGCTCCAGCATAATACCAGAGATACTGTTCACTCCAGTCTCTTAAGTGTATAATAATAATCAGCTCCAGCATAATACCAGAGATGCTGTTCACTCCAGTCTCTTAAGTGTATAATAATAATAATAATCAGCTCCAGCATAATACCAGAGATGCTGTTCAGTCTCTTAAGTGTATAATAATAATCAGCTCCAGCATAATACCAGAGATGCTGTTCACTCCAGTCTCTTAAGTTAATAATAATAATCAGCTCCAGCATAATACCAGAGATGCTGTTCACTCCAGTCTCTTAAGTGTATAATAATAATAATAATCAGCTCCAGCATAATACCAGAGATGCTGTTCACTCCAGTCTCTTAAGTGTATAATAATAATCAGCTCCAGCATAATACCAGAGATGCTGTTCACTCCAGTCTCTTAAGTGTATAATAATAATAATAATCAGCTCCAGCATAATACCAGCTCCAGCTCTTATAATACCAGCTCCAGCATAATACCAGAGATGCTGTTCACTCCAGTCTCTTAAGTGTATAATAATAATCAGCTCCAGCATAATACCAGAGATGCTGTTCACTCCAGTCTCTTAAGTGTATAATAATAATAATAATCAGCTCCAGCATAATACCAGAGATGCTGTTCACTCCAGTCTCTTAAGTGTATAATAATAATAATAATCAGCTCCAGCATAATACCAGAGATGCTGTTCACTCCAGTCTCTTAAGTGTATAATAATAATAATAATCAGCTCCAGCATAATACCAGAGATACTGTTCACTCCAGTCTCTTAAGTGTATAATAATAATAATAATCAGCTCCAGCATAATACCAGAGATGCTGTTCACTCCAGTCTCTTAAGTGTATAATAATAATAATAATCAGCTCCAGCATAATACCAGAGATGCTGTTCACTCCAGTCTCTTAAGTGTATAATAATAATAATAATCAGCTCCAGCATAATACCAGAGATGCTGTTCACTCCAGTCTCTTAAGTGTATAATAATAATAATAATCAGCTCCAGCATAATACCAGAGATGCTGTTCACTCCAGTCTCTTAAGTGTATAATAATAATCAGCTCCAGCATAATACCAGAGATGCTGTTCACTCCAGTCTCTTAAGTGTATAATAATAATAATAATCAGCTCCAGTCTCTTAAGTGTATATACCAGCTCCAGCATAATACCAGATGCTGTTCACTCCAGTCTCTTAAGTGTATAATAATAATCAGCTCCAGCATAATACCAGAGATGCTGTTCACTCCAGTCTCTTAAGTGTATAATAATAATAATAATCAGCTCCAGCATAATACCAGAGATGCTGTTCACTCCAGTCTCTTAAGTGTATAATAATAATCAGCTCCAGCATAATACCAGAGATGCTGTTCACTCCAGTCTCTTAAGTGTATAATAATAATCAGCTCCAGCATAATACCAGAGATGCTGTTCACTCCAGTCTCTTAAGTGTATAATAATAATCAGCTCCAGCATAATACCAGAGATGCTGTTCACTCCAGTCTCTTAAGTGTATAATAATAATCAGCTCCAGCATAATACCAGAGATGCTGTTCACTCCAGTCTCTTAAGTGTATAATAATAATCAGCTCCAGCATAATACCAGAGATGCTGTTCACTCCAGTCTCTTAAGTGTATAATAATAATAATAATCAGCTCCAGCATAATACCAGAGATGCTGTTCACTCCAGTCTCTTAAGTGTATAATAATAATCAGCTCCAGCATAATACCAGAGATGCTGTTCACTCCAGTCTCTTAAGTGTATAATAATAATAATAATCAGCTCCAGCATAATACCAGAGATGCTGTTCACTCCAGTCTCTTAAGTGTATAATAATAATCAGCTCCAGCATAATACCAGAGATGCTGTTCACTCCAGTCTCTTAAGTGTATAATAATAATAATAATCAGCTCCAGCATAATACCAGAGATGCTGTTCACTCCAGTCTCTTAAGTGTATAATAATAATAATAATCAGCTCCAGCATAATACCAGAGATGCTGTTCACTCCAGTCTCTTAAGTGTATAATAATAATAATAATCAGCTCCAGCATAATACCAGAGATGCTGTTCACTCCAGTCTCTTAAGTGTATAATAATAATCAGCTCCAGCATAATACCAGAGATGCTGTTCACTCCAGTCTCTTAAGTGTATAATAATAATAATAATCAGCTCCAGCATAATACCAGAGATGCTGTTCACTCCAGTCTCTTAAGTGTATAATAATAATAATAATCAGCTCCAGCATAATACCAGAGATGCTGTTCACTCCAGTCTCTTAAGTGTATAATAATGCTGTTCAAGTAATAATCAGCTCCAGCATAATACCAGAGATGCTGTTCACTCCAGTCTCTTAAGTGTATAATAATAATCAGCTCCAGCATAATACCAGAGATGCTGTTCACTCCAGTCTCTTAAGTGTATAATAATAATCAGCTCCAGCATAATACCAGAGATACTGTTCACTCCAGTCTCTTAAGTGTATAATAATAATCAGCTCCAGCATAATACCAGAGATGCTGTTCACTCCAGTCTCTTAAGTGTATAATAATAATAATAATCAGCTCCAGCATAATACCAGAGATGCTGTTCACTCCAGTCTCTTAAGTGTATAATAATAATCAGCTCCAGCATAATACCAGAGATGCTGTTCACTCCAGTCTCTTAAGTGTATAATAATAATAATAATCAGCTCCAGCATAATACCAGAGATGCTGTTCACTCCAGTCTCTTAAGTGTATAATAATAATAATAATCAGCTCCAGCATAATACCAGAGATGCTGTTCACTCCAGTCTCTTAAGTGTATAATAATAATAATAATCAGCTCCAGCATAATACCAGAGATGCTGTTCACTCCAGTCTCTTAAGTCTCTTAAGTGTATAATAATAATCAGCTCCAGCATAATACCAGAGATGCTGTTCACTCCAGTCTCTTAAGTGTATAATAATAATCAGCTCCAGCATAATACCAGAGATGCTGTTCACTCCAGTCTCTTAAGTGTATAATAATAATAATAATCAGCTCCAGCATAATACCAGAGATGCTGTTCACTCCAGTCTCTTAAGTGTATAATAATAATAATAATCAGCTCCAGCATAATACCAGAGATGCTGTTCCTCCAGTCTCTTAAGTGTATAATAATAATAATCAGCTCCAGCATAATACCAGAGATGCTGTTCACTCCAGTCTCTTAAGTGTATAATAATAATAATAATCAGCTCCAGCATAATACCAGAGATGCTGTTCACTCCAGTCTCTTAAGTGTATAATAATAATAAGCATAATACCAGAGATGCTGTTCACCAGCATAATACCAGCTCCAGATGCTGTTCACTCCAGTCTCTTAAGTGTATAATAATAATCAGCTCCAGCATAATACCAGAGATATGCTGTTCACTCCAGTCTCTTAAGTGTATAATAATAATAATAATCAGCTCCAGCATAATACCAGAGATGCTGTTCACTCCAGTCTCTTAAGTGTATAATAATAATAATAATCAGCTCCAGCATAATACCAGAGATGCTGTTCACTCCAGTCTCTTAAGTGTATAATAATAATAATAATCAGCTCCAGCATAATACCAGAGATGCTGTTCACTCCAGTCTCTTAAGTGTATAATAATAATAATCAGCTCCAGCATAATACCAGAGATGCTGTTCACTCCAGTCTCTTAAGTGTATAATAATAATAATAATCAGCTCCAGCATAATACCAGAGATGCTGTTCACTCCAGTCTCTTAAGTGTATAATAATAATAATAATCAGCTCCAGCATAATACCAGAGATGCTGTTCACTCCAGTCTCTTAAGTGTATAATAATAATAATAATCAGCTCCAGCATAATACCAGAGATGCTGTTCACTCCAGTCTCTTAAGTGTATAATAATAATCAGCTCCAGCATAATACCAGAGATGCTGTTCACTCCAGTCTCTTAAGTGTATAATAATAATAATAATCAGCTCCAGCATAATACCAGAGATGCTGTTCACTCCAGTCTCTTAAGTGTATAATAATAATCAGCTCCAGCATAATACCAGAGATGCTGTTCACTCCAGTCTCTTAAGTGTATAATAATAATAATAATCAGCTCCAGCATAATACCAGAGATATTGTTCACTCCAGTCTCTTAAGTGTATAATAATAATCAGCTCCAGCATAATACCAGAGATGCTGTTCACTCCAGTCTCTTAAGTGTATAATAATAATAATAATCAGCTCCAGCATAATACCAGAGATGCTGTTCACTCCAGTCTCTTAAGTGTATAATAATAATAATAATCAGCTCCAGCATAATACCAGAGATGCTGTTCACTCCAGTCTCTTAAGTGTATAATAATAATAATAATCAGCTCCAGCATAATACCAGAGATGCTGTTCACTCCAGTCTCTTAAGTGTATAATAATAATCAGCTCCAGCATAATACCAGAGATGCTGTTCACTCCAGTCTCTTAAGTGTATAATAATAATAATAATCAGCTCCAGCATAATACCAGAGATACTGTTCACTCCAGTCTCTTAAGTGTATAATAATAATCAGCTCCAGCATAATACCAGAGATGCTGTTCACTCCAGTCTCTTAAGTGTATAATAATAATAATAATCAGCTCCAGCATAATACCAGAGATGCTGTTCACTCCAGTCTCTTAAGTGTATAATAATAATCAGCTCCAGCATAATACCAGAGATGCTGTTCACTCCAGTCTCTTAAGTGTATAATAATAATAATAATCAGCTCCAGCATAATACCAGAGATGCTGTTCACTCCAGTCTCTTAAGTGTATAATAATAATAATAATACAGCTCCAGCATAATACCAGAGATAATACCAGCTGTTCACTCCAGTCTCTTAAGTGTATAATAATAATAATAATCAGCTCCAGCATAATACCAGAGATGCTGTTCACTCCAGTCTCTTAAGTGTATAATAATAATCAGCTCCAGCATAATACCAGAGATGCTGTTCACTCCAGTCTCTTGTATAATGTATAATAAGAGATAATCTCTTAAGTGTATATAATCAGCTCCAGCATAATACCAGAGATGCTGTTCACTCCAGTCTCTTAAGTGTATAATAATAATAATAATCAGCTCCAGCATAATACCAGAGATGCTGTTCACTCCAGTCTCTTAAGTGTATAATAATAATCAGCTCCAGCATAATACCAGAGATGCTGTTCACTCCAGTCTCTTAAGTGTATAATAATAATAATAATCAGCTCCAGCATAATACCAGAGATGCTGTTCACTCCAGTCTCTTAAGTGTATAATAATAATAATAATCAGCTCCAGCATAATACCAGTCTCTTAGATAATAATAATCAATCAGCTCCAGCTGTTCACTCCAGTCTCTTAAGTGTATAATAATAATAATAATCAGCTCCAGCATAATACCAGAGATGCTGTTCACTCCAGTCTCTTAAGTGTATAATAATAATCAGCTCCAGCATAATACCAGAGATGCTGTTCACTCCAGTCTCTTAAGTGTATAATAATAATAATAATCAGCTCCAGCATAATACCAGAGATGCTGTTCACTCCAGTCTCTTAAGTGTATAATAATAATAATAATCAGCTCCAGCATAATACCAGAGATGCTGTTCACTCCAGTCTCTTAAGTGTATAATAATAATAATAATCAGCTCCAGCATAATACCAGAGATGCTGTTCACTCCAGTCTCTTAAGTGTATAATAATAATCAGCTCCAGCATAATACCAGAGATGCTGTTCACTCCAGTCTCTTAAGTGTATAATAATAATCAGCTCTAATACCAGAGATAAGTCTCTTAAGTGTATAATAATAATCAGCTCCAGCATAATACCAGAGATGCTGTTCACTCCAGTCTCTTAAGTGTATAATAATAATAATAATCAGCTCCAGCATAATACCAGAGATGCTGTTCACTCCAGTCTCTTAAGTGTATAATAATAATAATAATCAGCTCCAGCATAATACCAGAGATGCTGTTCACTCCAGTCTCTTAAGTGTATAATAATAATAATAATCAGCTCCAGCATAATACCAGAGATAATAATAATAATCTGTTCAGAGATACTCCAGTCTCTTAAGTGTATAATAATAATAATAATCAGCTCCAGCATAATACCAGAGATGCTGTTCACTCCAGTCTCTTAAGTGTATAATAATAATCAGCTCCAGCATAATACCAGAGATGCTGTTCACTCCAGTCTCTTAAGTGTATAATAATAATCAGCTCCAGCATAATACCAGAGATGCTGTTCACTCCAGTCTCTTAAGTGTATAATAATAATCAGCTCCAGCATAATACCAGAGATGCTGTTCACTCCAGTCTCTTAAGTGTATAATAATAATAATAATCAGCTCCAGCATAATACCAGAGATACTGTTCACTCCAGTCTCTTAAGTGTATAATAATAATCAGCTCCAGCATAATACCAGAGATGCTGTTCACTCCAGTCTCTTATAATAATAATCAGCTGTAATACCAGAGATAAGTCTCTTAATGTAATAATAATCAGCTCCAGCATAATACCAGAGATGCTGTTCACTCCAGTCTCTTAAGTGTATAATAATAATAATCAGCTCCAGCATAATACCAGAGATGCTGTTCACTCCAGTCTCTTAAGTGTATAATAATAATCAGCTCCAGCATAATACCAGAGATGCTGTTCCAGAGATGCTCCAGTCTCTTAAGTGTATAATAATAATAATAATCAGCTCCAGCATAATACCAGAGATGCTGTTCACTCCAGTCTCTTAAGTGTATAATAATAATAATAATCAGCTCCAGCATAATACCAGAGATGCTGTTCACTCCAGTCTCTTAAGTGTATAATAATAATAATAATCAGCTCCAGCATAATACCAGAGATGCTGTTCACTCCAGTCTCTTAAGTGTATAATAATAATAATAATCAGCTCCAGCATAATACCAGAGATGCTGTTCACTCCAGTCTCTTAAGTGTATAATAATAATAATAATCAGCTCCAGCATAATACCAGAGATGCTGTTCACTCCAGTCTCTTAAGTGTATAATAATAATCAGCTCCAGCATAATACCAGAGATGCTGTTCACTCCAGTCTCTTAAGTGTATAATAATAATAATCAGCTCCAGCATAATACCAGAGATAATAATTCACTCCAGTCTCTTAAGTGTATAATAATAATAATAATCAGCTCCAGCATAATACCAGAGATGCTGTTCACTCCAGTCTCTTAAGTGTATAATAATAATCAGCTCCAGCATAATACCAGAGATAATAATAATAATAATCTGTTACCAGAGATGCTGTTCCAGTCTCTTAAGTGTATAATAATAATAATAATCAGCTCCAGCATAATACCAGAGATACTGTTCACTCCAGTCTCTTAAGTGTATAATAATAATAATAATCAGCTCCAGCATAATACCAGAGATGCTGTTCACTCCAGTCTCTTAAGTGTATAATAATAATAATAATCAGCTCCAGCATAATACCAGAGATACTGTTCACTCCAGTCTCTTAAGTGTATAATAATAATCAGCTCCAGCATAATACCAGAGATGCTGTTCACTCCAGTCTCTTAAGTGTATAATAATAATCAGCTCCAGCATAATACCAGAGATGCTGTTCACTCCAGTCTCTTAAGTGTATAATAATAATAATAATCAGCTCCAGCATAATACCAGAGATGCTGTTCACTCCAGTCTCTTAAGTGTATAATAATAATAATAATCAGCTCCAGCATAATACCAGAGATACTGTTCACTCCAGTCTCTTAAGTGTATAATAATAATAATAATCAGCTCCAGCATAATACCAGAGATGCTGTTCACTCCAGTCTCTTAAGTGTATAATAATAATAATAATCAGCTCCAGCATAATACCAGAGATACTGTTCACTCCAGTCTCTTAAGTGTATAATAATAATCAGCTCCAGCATAATACCAGAGATGCTGTTCACTCCAGTCTCTTAAGTGTATAATAATAATCAGCTCCAGCATAATACCAGAGATGCTGTTCACTCCAGTCTCTTAAGTGTATAATAATAATCAGCACCAGCATAATACCAGAGATGCTGTTCACTCCAGTCTCTTAAGTGTATAATAATAATCAGCTCCAGCATAATACCAGAGATACTGTTCACTCCAGTCTCTTAAGTGTATAATAATAATCAGCTCCAGCATAATACCAGAGATGCTGTTCACTCCAGTCTCTTAAGTGTATAATAATAATAATAATCAGCTCTCTTAAGTGTATAATAATAATCAGCATAATACCAGAGATGCTGTTCACTCCAGTCTCTTAAGTGTATAATAATAATAATAATCAGCTCCAGCATAATACCAGAGATGCTGTTCACTCCAGTCTCTTAAGTGTATAATAATAATCAGCTCCAGCATAATACCAGAGATGCTGTTCACTCCAGTCTCTTAAGTGTATAATAATAATAATAATACAGCTCCAGCATAATAATAATAATAATCAGCTCCAGCATAATACCAGAGATGCTGTTCACTCCAGTCTCTTAAGTAATATAATAATAATCAGCTCCAGCATAATACCAGAGATGCTGTTCACTCCAGTCTCTTAAGTGTATAATAATAATCAGCTCCAGCATAATACCAGAGATGCTGTTCACTCCAGTCTCTTAAGTGTATAATAATAATAATAATCAGCTCCAGCATAATACCAGAGATGCTGTTCACTCCAGTCTCTTAAGTGTATAATAATAATAATAATCAGCTCCAGCATAATACCAGAGATACTGTTCACTCCAGTCTCTTAAGTGTATAATAATAATAATAATCAGCTCCAGCATAATACCAGAGATACTGTTCACTCCAGTCTCTTAAGTGTATAATAATAATAATAATCAGCTCCAGCATAATACCAGAGATACTGTTCACTCCAGTCTCTTAAGTGTATAATAATAATCAGCTCCAGCATAATACCAGAGATGCTGTTCACTCCAGTCTCTTAAGTGTATAATAATAATAATAATCAGCTCCAGCATAATACCAGAGATACTGTTCACTCCAGTCTCTTAAGTGTATAATAATAATCAGCTCCAGCATAATACCAGAGATACTGTTCACTCCAGTCTCTTAAGTGTATAATAATAATAATAATCAGCTCCAGCATAATACCAGAGATGCTGTTCACTCCAGTCTCTTAAGTGTATAATAATAATAATAATCAGCTCCAGCATAATACCAGAGATACTGTTCACTCCAGTCTCTTAAGTGTATAATAATAATAATAATCAGCTCCAGCATAATACCAGAGATGCTGTTCACTCCAGTCTCTTAAGTGTATAATAATAATCAGCTATAATACCAGAGATGCTGTTCACTCCAAAGTGTATAATAATAATCAGCTCCAGCATAATACCAGAGATACTGTTCACTCCAGTCTCTTAAGTGTATAATAATAATCAGCTCCAGCATAATACCAGAGATGCTGTTCACTCCAGTCTCTTAAGTGTATAATAATAATCAGCTCCAGCATAATACCAGAGATGCTGTTCACTCCAGTCTCTTAAGTGTATAATAATAATCAGCACCAGCATAATACCAGAGATGCTGTTCACTCCAGTCTCTTAAGTGTATAATAATAATCAGCTCCAGCATAATACCAGAGATGCTGTTCACTCCAGTCTCTTAAGTGTATAATAATAATCAGCACCAGCATAATACCAGAGATGCTGTTCACTCCAGTCTCTTAAGTGTATAATAATAATCAGCTCCAGCATAATACCAGAGATGCTGTTCACTCCAGTCTCTTAAGTGTATAATAATAATAATAATCAGCTCCAGCATAATACCAGAGATGCTGTTCACTCCAGTCTCTTAAGTGTATAATAATAATAATAATCAGCTCCAGCATAATACCAGAGATGCTGTTCACTCCAGTCTCTTAAGTGTATAATAATAATCAGCTCCAGCATAATACCAGAGATGCTGTTCACTCCAGTCTCTTAAGTGTATAATAATAATCAGCTCCAGCATAATACCAGAGATGCTGTTCACTCCAGTCTCTTAAGTGTATAATAATAATAATAATCAGCTCCAGCATAATACCAGAGATGCTGTTCACTCCAGTCTCTTAAGTGTATAATAATAATAATAATCAGCTCCAGCATAATACCAGAGATGCTGTTCACTCCAGTCTCTTAAGTGTATAATAATAATCAGCTCCAGCATAATACCAGAGATGCTGTTCACTCCAGTCTCTTAAGTGTATAATAATAATAATAATCAGCTCCAGCATAATACCAGAGATGCTGTTCACTCCAGTCTCTTAAGTGTATAATAATAATCAGCTCCAGCATAATACCAGAGATACTGTTCACTCCAGTCTCTTAAGTGTATAATAATAATCAGCTCCAGCATAATACCAGAGATGCTGTTCACTCCAGTCTCTTAAGTGTATAATAATAATCAGCTCCAGCATAATACCAGAGATACTGTTCACTCCAGTCTCTTAAGTGTATAATAATAATCAGCTCCAGCATAATACCAGAGATGCTGTTCACTCCAGTCTCTTAAGTGTATAATAATAATCAGCTCCAGCATAATACCAGAGATGCTGTTCACTCCAGTCTCTTAAGTGTATAATAATAATCAGCTCCAGCATAATACCAGAGATACTGTTCACTCCAGTCTCTTAAGTGTATAATAATAATAATAATCAGCTCCAGCATAATACCAGAGATACTGTTCACTCCAGTCTCTTAAGTGTATAATAATAATAATAAGAGATCAGCTCCAGCATAATACCAGAGATGCTGTTCAGTCTCCAGTCTCTTAAGTGTATAATAATAATAATAATCAGCTCCAGCATAATACCAGAGATGCTGTTCACTCCAGTCTCTTAAGTGTATAATAATAATAATAATCAGCTCCAGCATAATACCAGAGATACTGTTCACTCCAGTCTCTTAAGTGTATAATAATAATAATAATCAGCTCCAGCATAATACCAGAGATGCTGTTCACTCCAGTCTCTTAAGTGTATAATAATAATAATAATCAGCTCCAGCATAATACCAGAGATGCTGTTCACTCCAGTCTCTTAAGTGTATAATAATAATCAGCTCCAGCATAATACCAGAGATACTGTTCACTCCAGTCTCTTAAGTGTATAATAATAATAATAATCAGCTCCAGCATAATACCAGAGATGCTGTTCACTCCAGTCTCTTAAGTGTATAATAATAATAATAATCAGCTCCAGCATAATACCAGAGATACTGTTCACTCCAGTCTCTTAAGTGTATAATAATAATAATAATCAGCTCCAGCATAATACCAGAGATGCTGTTCACTCCAGTCTCTTAAGTGTATAATAATAATAATAATCAGCTCCAGCATAATACCAGAGATGCTGTTCACTCCAGTCTCTTAAGTGTATAATAATAATAATAATCAGCTCCAGCATAATACCAGAGATACTGTTCACTCCAGTCTCTTAAGTGTATAATAATAATCAGCTCCAGCATAATACCAGAGATGCTGTTCACTCCAGTCTCTTAAGTGTATAATAATAATCAGCTCCAGCATAATACCAGAGATGCTGTTCACTCCAGTCTCTTAAGTGTATAATAATAATCAGCTCCAGCATAATACCAGAGATGCTGTTCACTCCAGTCTCTTAAGTGTATAATAATAATCAGCTCCAGCATAATACCAGAGATGCTGTTCACTCCAGTCTCTTAAGTGTATAATAATAATCAGCTCCAGCATAATACCAGAGATGCTGTTCACTCCAGTCTCTTAAGTGTATAATAATAATCAGCTCCAGCATAATACCAGAGATGCTGTTCACTCCAGTCTCTTAAGTGTATAATAATAATCAGCTCAGCATAATACCAGCATAATACCAGAGATACTGTTCACTCCAGTCTCTTAAGTGTATAATAATAATAATAATCAGCTCCAGCATAATACCAGAGATACTGTTCACTCCAGTCTCTTAAGTGTATAATAATAATCAGCTCCAGCATAATACCAGAGATGCTGTTCACTCCAGTCTCTTAAGTGTATAATAATAATCAGCTCCAGCATAATACCAGAGATGCTGTTCACTCCAGTCTCTTAAGTGTATAATAATAATCAGCTCCAGCATAATACCAGAGATACTGTTCACTCCAGTCTCTTAAGTGTATAATAATAATCAGCTCCAGCATAATACCAGAGATGCTGTTCACTCCAGTCTCTTAAGTGTATAATAATAATCAGCTCCAGCATAATACCAGAGATACTGTTCACTCCAGTCTCTTAAGTGTATAATAATAATCAGCTCCAGCATAATACCAGAGATACTGTTCACTCCAGTCTCTTAAGTGTATAATAATAATAATAATCAGCTCCAGCATAATACCAGAGATGCTGTTCACTCCAGTCTCTTAAGTGTATAATAATAATCAGCTCCAGCATAATACCAGAGATACTGTTCACTCCAGTCTCTTAAGTGTATAATAATAATAATAATCAGCTCCAGCATAATACCAGAGATGCTGTTCACTCCAGTCTCTTAAGTGTATAATAATAATCAGCTCCAGCATAATACCAGAGATGCTGTTCACTCCAGTCTCTTAAGTGTATAATAATAATAATAATCAGCTCCAGCATAATACCAGAGATACTGTTCACTCCAGTCTCTTAAGTGTATAATAATAATAATAATCAGCTCCAGCATAATACCAGAGATGCTGTTCACTCCAGTCTCTTAAGTGTATAATAATAATAATAATCAGCTCCAGCATAATACCAGAGATGCTGTTCACTCCAGTCTCTTAAGTGTATAATAATAATCAGCTCCAGCATAATACCAGAGATACTGTTCACTCCAGTCTCTTAAGTGTATAATAATAATAATAATCAGCTCCAGCATAATACCAGAGATACTGTTCACTCCAGTCTCTTAAGTGTATAATAATAATCAGCTCCAGCATAATACCAGAGATACTGTTCACTCCAGTCTCTTAAGTGTATAATAATAATCAGCTCCAGCATAATACCAGAGATACTGTTCACTCCAGTCTCTTAAGTGTATAATAATAATAATAATCAGCTCCAGCATAATACCAGAGATGCTGTTCACTCCAGTCTCTTAAGTGTATAATAATAATCAGCTCCAGCATAATACCAGAGATACTGTTCACTCCAGTCTCTTAAGTGTATAATAATAATAATAATCAGCTCCAGCATAATACCAGAGATGCTGTTCACTCCAGTCTCTTAAGTGTATAATAATAATCAGCTCCAGCATAATACCAGAGATACTGTTCACTCCAGTCTCTTAAGTGTATAATAATAATCAGCTCCAGCATAATACCAGAGATACTGTTCACTCCAGTCTCTTAAGTGTATAATAATAATAATAATCAGCTCCAGCATAATACCAGAGATGCTGTTCACTCCAGTCTCTTAAGTGTATAATAATAATCAGCTCCAGCATAATACCAGAGATGCTGTTCACTCCAGTCTCTTAAGTGTATAATAATAATCAGCTCCAGCATAATACCAGAGATACTGTTCACTCCAGTCTCTTAAGTGTATAATAATAATAATAATCAGCTCCAGCATAATACCAGAGATGCTGTTCACTCCAGTCTCTTAAGTGTATAATAATAATCAGCTCCAGCATAATACCAGAGATGCTGTTCACTCCAGTCTCTTAAGTGTATAATAATAATCAGCTCCAGCATAATACCAGAGATGCTGTTCACTCCAGTCTCTTAAGTGTATAATAATAATCAGCTCCAGCATAATACCAGAGATACTGTTCACTCCAGTCTCTTAAGTGTATAATAATAATAATAATCAGCTCCAGCATAATACCAGAGATGCTGTTCACTCCAGTCTCTTAAGTGTATAATAATAATAATAATCAGCTCCAGCATAATACCAGAGATGCTGTTCACTCCAGTCTCTTAAGTGTATAATAATAATCAGCTCCAGCATAATACCAGAGATACTGTTCACTCCAGTCTCTTAAGTGTATAATAATAATAATAATCAGCTCCAGCATAATACCAGAGATGCTGTTCACTCCAGTCTCTTAAGTGTATAATAATAATCAGCTCCAGCATAATACCAGAGATGCTGTTCACTCCAGTCTCTTAAGTGTATAATAATAATCAGCTCCAGCATAATACCAGAGATACTGTTCACTCCAGTCTCTTAAGTGTATAATAATAATAATAATCAGCTCCAGCATAATACCAGAGATGCTGTTCACTCCAGTCTCTTAAGTGTATAATAATAATAATAATCAGCTCCAGCATAATACCAGAGATACTGTTCACTCCAGTCTCTTAAGTGTATAATAATAATAATAATCAGCTCCAGCATAATACCAGAGATGCTGTTCACTCCAGTCTCTTAAGTGTATAATAATAATCAGCTCCAGCATAATACCAGAGATACTGTTCACTCCAGTCTCTTAAGTGTATAATAATAATAATAATCAGCTCCAGCATAATACCAGAGATGCTGTTCACTCCAGTCTCTTAAGTGTATAATAATAATCAGCTCCAGCATAATACCAGAGATACTGTTCACTCCAGTCTCTTAAGTGTATAATAATAATCAGCTCCAGCATAATACCAGAGATACTGTTCACTCCAGTCTCTTAAGTGTATAATAATAATAATAATCAGCTCCAGCATAATACCAGAGATGCTGTTCACTCCAGTCTCTTAAGTGTATAATAATAATCAGCTCCAGCATAATACCAGAGATGCTGTTCACTCCAGTCTCTTAAGTGTATAATAATAATCAGCTCCAGCATAATACCAGAGATACTGTTCACTCCAGTCTCTTAAGTGTATAATAATAATAATAATCAGCTCCAGCATAATACCAGAGATGCTGTTCACTCCAGTCTCTTAAGTGTATAATAATAATCAGCTCCAGCATAATACCAGAGATGCTGTTCACTCCAGTCTCTTAAGTGTATAATAATAATCAGCTCCAGCATAATACCAGAGATACTGTTCACTCCAGTCTCTTAAGTGTATAATAATAATAATAATCAGCTCCAGCATAATACCAGAGATGCTGTTCACTCCAGTCTCTTAAGTGTATAATAATAATCAGCTCCAGCATAATACCAGAGATACTGTTCACTCCAGTCTCTTAAGTGTATAATAATAATAATAATCAGCTCCAGCATAATACCAGAGATGCTGTTCACTCCAGTCTCTTAAGTGTATAATAATAATCAGCTCCAGCATAATACCAGAGATGCTGTTCACTCCAGTCTCTTAAGTGTATAATAATAATCAGCTCCAGCATAATACCAGAGATGCTGTTCACTCCAGTCTCTTAAGTGTATAATAATAATAATAATCAGCTCCAGCATAATACCAGAGATACTGTTCACTCCAGTCTCTTAAGTGTATAATAATAATAATAATCAGCTCCAGCATAATACCAGAGATGCTGTTCACTCCAGTCTCTTAAGTGTATAATAATAATCAGCTCCAGCATAATACCAGAGATACTGTTCACTCCAGTCTCTTAAGTGTATAATAATAATAATAATCAGCTCCAGCATAATACCAGAGATGCTGTTCACTCCAGTCTCTTAAGTGTATAATAATAATCAGCTCCAGCATAATACCAGAGATACTGTTCACTCCAGTCTCTTAAGTGTATAATAATAATCAGCTCCAGCATAATACCAGAGATACTGTTCACTCCAGTCTCTTAAGTGTATAATAATAATAATAATCAGCTCCAGCATAATACCAGAGATGCTGTTCACTCCAGTCTCTTAAGTGTATAATAATAATCAGCTCCAGCATAATACCAGAGATGCTGTTCACTCCAGTCTCTTAAGTGTATAATAATAATAATAATCAGCTCCAGCATAATACCAGAGATGCTGTTCACTCCAGTCTCTTAAGTGTATAATAATAATCAGCTCCAGCATAATACCAGAGATACTGTTCACTCCAGTCTCTTAAGTGTATAATAATAATAATAATCAGCTCCAGCATAATACCAGAGATGCTGTTCACTCCAGTCTCTTAAGTGTATAATAATAATCAGCTCCAGCATAATACCAGAGATGCTGTTCACTCCAGTCTCTTAAGTGTATAATAATAATAATAATCAGCTCCAGCATAATACCAGAGATGCTGTTCACTCCAGTCTCTTAAGTGTATAATAATAATCAGCTCCAGCATAATACCAGAGATACTGTTCACTCCAGTCTCTTAAGTGTATAATAATAATAATAATCAGCTCCAGCATAATACCAGAGATGCTGTTCACTCCAGTCTCTTAAGTGTATAATAATAATCAGCTCCAGCATAATACCAGAGATGCTGTTCACTCCAGTCTCTTAAGTGTATAATAATAATCAGCTCCAGCATAATACCAGAGATACTGTTCACTCCAGTCTCTTAATAGTGCGTCTATAGAAAGGCTGTGGACGTATAAACACTTCCAGCTGAGAAGGTCAACAGTGTATTTTAGTCTCGCCGCATACACATGTACAACCACACGCACGCACGCACGCACGCACGCACGCACGCACGCACGCACACACACACACACACACACACACACACACACACACACACACACACACACACACACACACACACACACACACACACACACACACACAGCAGAGAGGAGCCAGGAGAAACAAGTCTCTGGGAATTTGTTTGACATTAACATTCTCCTGACATCATAATGGCTGACACCGGCAGACAGACAGGGAGGTTTAACTGTAGGCTTCAACCATAGTTGCCAGTCCCCAGCAGGACTGTTTCGGGTGTTTCTGTGATTGTCATCTTTGGCTTTGACAAAGAAGTTGGCTGAACAAGAAACAGATCTGACTACCAGGCTGGGGCCCTATATGAGTACTTAAAAAATATATCCTTCCTTTAAGTAATCCCTGATGTCTACCAGCAAGTTTTCTACACTACCATACATGAAGGAAGGCAGGAAGGATGGATGCACTGTCATGTATTCAGGATGAAAGACACCTAGAATGTGTGTTTGGGGTTGACAGGGAGGGAATGGAAACATGATAAAAGTACTGCGTCACAAAGCCCCAGCAGGCTTTGCATCTCCGTGTTCACTGACCATAAAGAAAAGCACGCTTTCGGTGACGTTCCTCATCCTCACAATATAAAAAACAATGTCCCTTCTCACTGTTAAAAGACGTCCACACACATACACATCAGGATTCTCTTTGTGGGTTTATTTTCTCTTTCTCCTCCGTTTTTCTTTTATTTGGGGAGGAGGGGAGGAGGGGAGAAGGGGAGAAGGGGAGAAGGTGATAAGGGGATAAAGGGAGAAGGGGAGGAGGGGAGAAAGGGAGGAGGGGAGGAGGGGAGGTGATAAGGGGAGAAGGGGAGGAGGGGAGGAGGGGAGGAGGGGAGAAGGGGAGGAGGGGAGAAGAGGAGGAGGGGAGAAGGTGATAAGGGGATAAGGGGAGAAGGGGAGGAGGGGAGAAAGGGATGAGGGGAGGAGGGGAGAAGGGGAGAAGGTGATAAGGTGAGGAGGGGAGGAGGGGAGAAGGGGAGGAGGGGAGAAGGGGAGGAGGGGAGGAGGGGAGAAGGGGAGAAGGGGAGGAGGGGAGAAGGGGAGAAGGGGAGAAGGGGAGGAGGGGAGAAGGGGAGAAGGGGAGGAGGGGAGAAGGGGAGAAGGGCGAGAAGAAAGAGAATGGAGTAGAGGAGAAAGGGATGGAAGAGGGTGTTCGCTCGTGCAGGGGAAAGAGAGAGGGGGGGAAGAGAGAAAGATATAGGTTTACGGCCGAGGAGGAAGGGAGGGGAGACCACGTGGAAGAACCATCCTGTCACAACCTTCCCATAAGCATGCATAGGTATGGGCTTTAATATACTGGTCTTGCCAGTTTACATTGATCATCTCAAATTAAAACATTCAATCAACCCAATTGTATACAAGTGTATTTACCTCAGGGTTCTGTGCCACACAGTTCCAACTGACTACATCTTCTTTTTTTTTATGTCTGTTTGCCTCAAATCCACCTTTAGTCAATTTGTCAGATTTTTTAAGCAATGTTTTCTGGCAGTGATTCTTCCAACTATAAAACAGACAACTACATGGACAGACAGACTCAGACAGACAGAGACACAAATATATAGAACAGGTACAACGAGAGAAAGCAAGGGGTAGAAAGACAAGAAGACTGCCTGAGACAAGTTACGTATTGAAAGATGGCAGTAGAATCATACATAATAAGAAATCAACTGGAAATCAATCAGTCAATCAATCAACAAAGACCATCAATAAACAGGAACATCCAAGGAAATACATTTGGCTTCTTGTTATTAGTTTATTCAATTATTAAGTTCTTAATTATCCAAAAATCAATAAAATATCTTCGTTGAAGTAGTATCATTCTCTGGGTCCATGTTGGTGCTTTCAATGAAGCAGAACAATCTCTCTGGGGTCAAAGGTCTATCACTACAGAAAGTTCCAAGGACAACACACAGAACAATACTGCTTCAAAAAGACTTACCTACAATAAATAATAAACTATGTACAGGCTGTCATGTTATTCCTCCCCCCAAATAATCATTAAATAAATAAATGAATAAGAGTGGTTGGGTAAAGACATCCTGTAGGTTGTAGCTCTCAGAGCCAGTCTGAGACAGACAGGTGAAGGCTAATGCATAACACAAACTGAAGAACACCACAAGGTTGCAGCTCCTAGCCTTGGTTAGTTCTAACACCAATATGCATCCTGTCTTGCAGACACGTCATACGTGTCATGACAGCTGATGGAAACTTATGACTGGTAGCCTAAAGGAAGTTGTGTGGTTGAGGTTGTGTTGTCATTGCCTGGGTGATCATGGCAGCTGATGGACACTTATGACTAGTAGCCTAAAGGAAGTTGTGTGGTTGAGGTTGTGTTGTCATTGCCTGGGTGATCATGGCAGCTGATGGACACTTATGACTAGTAGCCTAAAGGAAGTTGTGTGGTTGAGGTTGTGTTGTCATTGCCTGGGTGATCATGACAGCTGATGGACACTTATGACTAGTAGCCTAAAGGAAGTTGTGTGGTTGAGGTTGTGTTGTCATTGCCTGGGTGATCATGGCAGCTGATGGACACTTATGACTGGTAGCCTAAAGGAAGTTGTGTGGTTGAGGTTGTGTTGTCATTGCCTGGGTGATCATGGCAGCTGATGGAAACTTATGACTGGTAGCCTAAAGGAAGTTGTGTGGTTGAGGTTGTGTTGTCATTGCCTGGGTGATCATGGCAGCTGATGGAAACTTATGACTGGTAGCCTAAAGGAAGTTGTGTGGTTGAGGTTGCGTTGTCATTGCCTGGGTGATCATGGCAGCTGTGACATGTATCTTCATGACTGGTTATGACTATATAAATGACATCATTGTGTGTTTCACGATGGGCAGCTCCAGGGAAGAGGTGGGTAACCATAACCCTAACCCTTGTCTTGGAGGGATGCAGTCAGTTTGTGCAGGGTTTTGTTCCAGCCCAGCTTTAACACAACTGATTACAATTAATTGTGGCCACAATGAAGCCCTCCAGAAGTTTCCACCACTGGCCTATAGGGTATTATTATCACTGTCTGTTTGTCCAATCAGAGAGAGCCCCAACCAACAGGAAACTGCTCTACATCAACCACACATATTCTGTCTTATACTGGAGGGGGTGTCAATCATTCAGTAGAAAAATAAACATTGTCCCAACATTGCATAAATAATCAATCAATAAGTTCATGAATTCAAGTCAATAAACCTTTTTTCTATCTTAAAAGTTTTTTTCACACAATCATCAGAGTGAAAGGAGGTTGTTCTCCGTCACATAATAATAATATTAATAATAATAATAATATTCATAATGAAATGAATAAGAATACTAATAATAATAATAACTGCTATTGTTGTTGTTTTTATTAGTGACACATGCACAGATATTCCAGACCAGTATCTCCAAAATTCCACTATTCTATCATGTCTCTGAACTTCACTACCATTCCTCCGTTGGGATACACACTTTCCTCTTCAGGAAATACACACGCCAACTCAAACGTCACACTCGACTCAGGCAGAGTTCTGCTCCATCGCTGTAGTCACCATGAGCAGGAAGATACCGGTTCTGTTCGGTTCTAGTGTTTGGTTCTAGTACTCAGCTCTATTCCCTGATTGACTTCAATGTTCTCCTTAAACCCAGTCAAAGTAGGTCCTTTGCATTATTTTATAACAGTATTCCGATATCCAATATTTGAATGATCACACTATTTACAATGTTGACATTCCACTATCCTTTTCCTTTTACTTGTGTGGTGATAGAAACAAATCTAAACGCAATACGCTTCATTTGGGAGCTCAGGAAGATTCCCAAAGGAAAGAGCTGGGACTGAGACGTGTAGAAAACGAAATAAACTGTTGCAGTGGGGACTGTGAGAGATGGTTTATATCCTCTCTCATTAGTATTTACATCTATATGACAGTAGTGGCCACAAGCCGTTTAGGAGACCTGTGTTTGGCTCCTTCCTCACTAATTAGTTACAATTTTGAAGATGTGTTTTTTCCCTTCTAAGAATCAGCACCCAATTCAAACAGCTCTAACCTACACCTTTCAGAGAAACATTTTCTCCTCATCTTTTCTCCACAAAGAAAAGCTTGGTATTGTCCCCAAGAGCTGACATCAAAACAACAATCACATCTCAATCTAAATCCTCTTTCTGTTGGTACCAAAACTCTCCAGAGCACTTCCTCTTCCTCCAGCCATCTCTAGTTTGGAACCTGGAACAACAGCTCCGGATCCATCTCGTCTAGTGATTCTGTTTTGGCTCTTGGTGATGCTAAGAGCTCTTTCTGAACAGTAATCAAGGACATTGACGTGTGACAGAGTCCAAAGGCAGCCTCTGATCTGTTGGATGGCATCAGTGCAAAGGGATTCACTACTACAGCTCTGTCTCTTCACCATTCACTCCATGACACGGACCTGTCAGTCATGATGCACAGTCAAGCAGACTACAAGGAGCTCCATGCCCTGAGTCTTCTCTGGCCCAGCACCAGCCGTGTCCTAGGTTCAGTGCAAAGTCTATACAGTTCACTATAGGACAGGTACTCCATAGTATTCTGAAGAAACATACGGAAAGACAGAGTAGGAAGCACACTATCTTACTGTATAGTACATTCCTTTAACTGTGCAGTGCTGTGTGTGTGGCCGACAGGCCTGCAGCCTTTATGTGCCTTGGACATCTGGAGACACAGCAACATAGTAACATTGTTGTCTTTCTAACTGTGTTAGGAGGGTTCAAGTAGATTTCACTGCAATGGTTATGTTGCAGAGAGCCAATTTGGATTTAAATCATTTTGGGGGATAATTGAATAGGTGTACTTTTTAGGGGGTTATGATGAACACAACCTACTAAAGTTGCTCTGTATTCGTGCAGTTAGTTCTATAAGTGTTGTGGATGCTAGATGTGAATGACATAAGAGGAGAGGGTATAACGTGTGAGTGTTTCTGTTCTTCAAGTTATGGGGTTGATATTATTCTATATGATGTGTTGAGTGTAAGCTGTAAACAGAGTAGTTCTCCCATTGAGAGATAGTGTTGTAAAAACAGTGATTTGATATATATTATTTTATCATTCACTTATACATAGATTTTTGTGTTGTCATGATTGTTTTCTTTGTTAGAAAATCATTGTTGTCATGATAACGTTTTATTACTATAGATTTAATGATCATTATCATATTTGACGCTGGACTGGATAAAGTCGTTTGTTTAAAAAGCATGCATGTTACAATTCCCTCCTCCTCCGTTTCCTCTTCCTGATACAAATGTCTCAATCTCAGCTGCTCCTCTTCTTTTTATCATCCCCTCATACCTCCTTTTTCTCACTCAGTCTTTTCTCCCTCCCTCTATTCATCCCTCCCTCCTCCTTCTCTCTGGGAATGTAAGGCTTCCAAAAAAAAGTTGTCCTTTGGACCAGCTGTTGTCACTGCGTGACTCTGTTTCCAAATCTTCCTCCTCTGCTCTTCAGTGGTCACAAGAGTTTATATCCCATCAAAAATGTGTTTGATACCTGAAAAGGAACATATTTATTGATAAATATTTAATTATTAGGCTCAGTCATTCCTGACGCCGAGGGTCAGTCTGTCAATCAGTTGGTTGCCATGGCAGCAACAGTGGACCCCTGCTTCTCTTCCTTCTCCTCCAGCATCTGGATGGCTCCACAGCTGACATCAGAGGCCTTCCGCTCTGTGATTTGCTGTGCTGGTGGTTGCCCCGGACTACTGCGCCCCGGACTACGTTGCCCAGGACTACTGCCCCCGGAGGTGATGGCTTCATCTCTCTGTGTTAGAGTGGCAGACTCCGGCTCCATGCAGAGTGTCACCTCCTCGTCCTGTTCAGGGGACAGAGCAGGGGCTTGGTCAGATAGAAATGTTTAGAATATAACAGATACCACATGATTCTCTGACCGCGGAGAGGAGAAAGCAAGGGGTTATTCATGAGTTCAGATGGAAATGTCTCCCTGTTGTACAGTACCAGTCAAAAGTTGACACACCTACTCATTCAAGGGTTTTTCTTAATTTTCACTATTTTCTACATTGTAGAATAGTAGTGAAGACATTAAAACTACGAAATAACATATGGAATCATGTAGTATGACAGCTTTGCATACTCTTGGCATTCTCTCAACCAGCTTCACCTGGAATGCTTTTCGAACTGACTTGAAGGAGCTGCCACGTATGCTGAGTACTTGTTGGCTGCTTTTCCTTCACTCTGCTGTCCAACTCATCCCAAACCATCTCAACTGGGTTGAGGTCTGGTGATTGTGGAGGTCAGGTAAGTACTCCATCACTCTCCTTGGTTAAATAGCATTTACACAGCCTGTAGGTGTGTTGGGTCCTTGTCCTGTTGAAAAACAAATGATAATCCCACTAAACGCAAACCAGATGTGATGGTGTATCGCTGCAGAATGCTGTGGTAGCCATGCTGGTTAAGTGTGCCTTGAATTACAAGTAAATCACTGACAGTGTCACCAGCAAAGCACACCATCACACCTCCTCCTCCATGCTTCCCGGTGGGAACCACACACGCAGAGATCATCCGTTCAGCTACTCTGCGTCTCACAAAGACACGGCGGTTGGAACCAAAAATCTCAAATTTGAACTCATCAGACCAAAGGACAGATTTCCACCGGTCTAATTTCCATTGCTCATGTTTCTTGGCCCAAGTAAGTCTCTTCTTCTTATTGCTGTCCTTTACTAGTGCATCTACTGAAGGCCTGATTCACGCAGTCTACTCTGATCAGTTGATGGTGAGATGTGTCTGTTACTTGAACTCTGTGAAGCATTTATTTGGGCTGCAATTTCTGATGCTGGTAACTCTAATCATCATCATCATCAAATCATCATCAAATGTATTTATATAGCCCTTCGTACATCAGCTGATATCTCAAAGTGCTGTACAGAAACCCAGCCTAAAACCCCAAACAGCAAGCAATGCAGGTGTATTATTTATATATTATAGAAGCACAGAATGACCTTATCCTCTGCAGCAGAGGTAACTCTGGGTCTTCCTTTCCTGTGGCGGTCCTCATCAGAGCCAGTTTCATCATAGCACTTGTTGGTTTTTGCAACTGCAATTGAAGAAACTTTCAAAGATCTTGAAATTTTACAGATTGACTGACCTTCATATCTTAAAGGAAAGATGGACAGTTGTTTCTTTTTGCTTAATTGAGCTGTTCTTGCCATAATATTTGTTTTATTTTTTTTATTTTACCTTTATTTAACTAGGCAAGTCAGTTAAGAATTCTTATTTTCAATGACAGCCTAGGAACAATGTTCAGGGGCAGAATGACATATTAGTACCTTGTTAGCTCAGGGGTTTGAACTTGCAACCTTCCAGTTACTAGTCCAACGCTCTAACCACTAGGCTACCCTGCCGCCTCGGCAGGACTTGGTCATTTACCAAATAGGGCCATCTTCTGTATACCCACCCTACCTTGTCACAACACAACTGGCTCAAACGCATTAAGAAGGAAAGAATTCCCACAAATTAACTTTCAACAAGGCACACCTGTTAATTGAAATGCATTCCAGGTGACTTCCTCATGAAGCTAATTGAGAGAATGACAAGAGTGTGCAAAGCTGTCATCAAGGCAAAGGGTGGCTACGTTGAAGAATCTGAAATATAAAATATATTTTGATTTGTTCAACACTTTTTGGTAACTACATGATATTATTTTTATTTTTTATTTCATAATTTTGATGCTCTCACTATTATTCTACAATGTAGAAAATAGTTTATTTTTATTTTTATAAAGCATCAAGGATGTACCTATCTGCACTGATATGACCTCAGCGCCCATTTAAAAAAAAAAATCTCTCTGGATTAAATGCATAGAAATATAATAAATAGAATGTATCAATCATTGTCTTGAATGATGACTCCCGTTCTATTCATTTTATTTCTATGCATTTAATCCTATCCGATAGACGAAATCCAGATAGATAACTTTTGAAAAACTGGGCCATGATGACCCTGTGACCTGATATGACCTCACCTTCAGTTCATCTTCCTCCTCTTGCTGCTCCAGCAGATGGGAATGGTCTGTCCCCGCCCCCTCATCCCCAGACGGAACATTCAAAGCCGCCTCCACCACCGCTGCCACGCCTATGTTGTACCCTCCAATATCCGCTTGATAGGACTCTGTCTGACCCGCCCCCCACAGGTCCACCAATGGGGCGTGGGTAGCAGGGGCCAGGCTGTGGATGGTGCTGTTGGGCGTGGCTTGCAACGAGTGGTTGGCGCTGTGCAGCCTTTGCTCCAGAGACTGTTGAGAGAAGGACGAGACAATGAGGAGACTTAGGTAGGTAGAGGTTCCCCTTCACCACTGATACAAGATAAGATATTTGTTTATCCCCCTAATGGTAAAGAATCTGGAAATATTATCCTAAATCTGTGGATAAGGGATGTTTCTTCCTTTAAGCGTAATGTTGGATTGAAAGGGACAGGGTAATTTTGTTGTCTAAGAAGGGAGATACAATAATGTATTGATGAATAATGTATTGATCAGTATTCTTGTCTCGTTCAAAATACCCCAGAGAAAAAAGAGAAAAACCCACGTCAGCCACCAGACTACGCCATGAATGAATATGGTCTATCCATGGAAATAGATTGTTATTACTTCCCTCTCATATTAGACTGTTGATTTTCCCTCACCTGTTGTTGCTGATACAGGAGCTGCTGTTGCTGGTAGTGCTGTATCTGTTGCAGCTGCTGCAGCTGCTGGAGCTGACTCTGCTGCTGTAGGTTGAACTGCTGCTGCTGCTGCTGCAACGCGTTCCCATCATACCCATCACAGGAAGTCCCGCCCTGCTGCATCACGTAGGAGCCAGCAGCGGGAGAGGCCACTCCAGAGGGCTCGTTGCTGATTGGCTCCCAGGCGTCAGAGGAGGAGAGGCAGTAGAGGCCCTGGGCGACATAGGTGTTGGGCCACATGTCCGCAGAGGAGTGGTGCAATATCTGGTCTGAGAGGATGAAAAGAACGAGAAAATAGAAGCGGGATAAGTGGTAGATTGTCCTTGACGGATGCACTACATTGGACCTCATGGACATCAAACGGCAAATAAATCTACAATGCTGACATCAGCCTTTTCCCGAAAGAGGAAACCTGAAGAGGAATCGTGTGATATCCCTGGGGGACACCCCAACCCTCTCATACCCAAATATATCCTTGAGAAAATGACTTTACTTGAACCATCCCCAGACAGACCCCAAGTGTAGCTACACCGAGTAGTCCAATACATCAGCATTATGACTCTGTATAGCCATTGGGGAGTCTGTCTGCGCTGCATTAAAATGACATATAATTCAATCAATAGCACGGCTGATATGAATAAGGGAAAGTCATGGTAGTTTTTGCCATCTCATATTCCAATCTGGTTTTGTTACGGATGAACAAGGCGACTAATATCCCCCACTGACTGATAACAATATTAAAACTTTTGAAGTATGGTAGACATTTTGTGCGAAGGAGGAAAATAAATGGAAGAATATATCAGTTTATGTGTTGCCAATGCTGTTATGTACAAAAAGGCTGTCAAACACAAAAGGATGGGGTAAATCACACTTATTCACAGAAATGTCTTTGGGACATTGGCCAAACAAGTTTCTGATAGAGGAATGGTGTATATAAACTCAGCAAAAAAAGAAACATCAATTTTTCAGGACCCTGTCTTTTCAAAGATAATTAGTAAAAATCCAAATAACTTCACAGATCTTCATTGTAAAGGGTTTAAACACTGTTTCCTATGCTTGTTTAATGAACCATGAACAATTAATGAACATGCACCTGTGGAACGGTCGTTAAGACACTAACAGTTTACAGACAGTATGCAGGGTCACAGTTATCGTCACAGTTAATGACCAACTTAGGACAGTAAAAGAGGCCTTTCTACTGACTCTGAAAAACACCAAAAGAAAGATGCCCAGGGTCCGTGCTCATCTGCGTGAATGTGCCTTAGACATGCTGCAAAGAGGCATAAGGACTGCAGATGTGGCCAGGGAAAAAAATTGCAATATCCGTACTGTGAGATGCCTAAGACAGCACTACAGGGAGACAGAATGGACAGCTAATCATCCTCGCAGTGGCAGACCACGTGTACCAACACCTGGACAGGATCGTTACATCCAAACATCACACCTGAGAGACAGTTACAGGATGGAAACAACAACTGCCAGAGTTACACCAGGAACGCACAATCCCTCCATCAGTGCTCAGACTGTCTGCAATAGGCTGAGAGAGGCTGGACTGAGGGCTTGTAGGCATCACTGGCAAAAACGTCACCTAAGGGTCAAACCCACCGTCACTGGACCAGACAAAAAGTGCTCTTCACTGACGAGTCGAGGTTTTGTCTCACCAGGGGTGATGTCGGATTCACGCTTATTGTTGAAGGAATGAGCATTACACCGAGGCCTGTACTCTGGAGCTGGACCGATTTGGAGGTGCAGGGTCCGTCATGGTCTGGGGCAGTGTGTCACAGCATCATCAGACTGAGCTTGTTGTCATTGCAGGCAATCTAAACACTGTGCATTACAGACATCCTCCTCCCTCATGTGGTACCCTTCCTGCAGGCTCATCCTGACATGACCCTCCAGCATGAGGGTCACAATGCCACTAGCCATACTGTTCGTTCTGTGAGTGATTTCCTGCAAGACAAGAATGTCAGTGTTCTGCCATGGCCAGCGAAGAGCCCGGATCTGGCCTGGTTTAGATCTTATCTGTCAGAAAGATATAAGTTTGTCTCTGTGAATGGTTTGTCCTCTGACAAATCAACTGTACATTTCGGTGTTCCTCAAGGTTCCGTTTTAGGGCCACTTTTGTTTTCACTATATATTTTACCTCTTGGGGATGTCATTCGAAAACATAATGTTAACTTTCACTGCTATGCGGATGACACACAGCTGTACATTTCAATGAAACATAGTGAAGCCCCAAAATTGCCCTCGCTAGAAGCCTGTGTTTCAGACATAAGGAAGTGGATGGCTGCCAACTTTCTACTTTTAAACTCAGACAAAACAGAGATGCTTGTTCTAGGTCCCAAGAAACAAAGAGAGATCTTCTGTTGAATCTGACAATTAATCTTAATGGTTGTACAGTCGTCTCAAATAAAACTGTGAAGGACCTCGGCGTTACTCTGGACCCTGATCTCTCTTTTGACGAACATATCAAGACTGTTTCAAGGACAGCTTTTTTCCATCTACGTAACATTGCAAAAATCAGAAACTTTCTGTCCAAAAATGATGCAGAAAAATTAATCCATGCTTTTTTTACTTCTACGTTAGACTACTGCAATGCTCTACTTTCCGGCTACCTGGATAAAGCACTAAATAAACTTCAGTTAGTGCTAAATACGGCTGCTAGAATCCTGACTAGAACCAAAAAATGTGATCATATTACTCCCTACACTGGCTTCCTGTCAAGGCAAGGGCTAATTAAGGTTTTACTGCTAACCTACAAAGCATTACATGGGCTTGCTCCTACCTATCTCTCTGATTTGGTCCTATCGTACATACCTACACGTACGCTACGGTCAAAAGATGCAGGCCTAATTGTCCCTAGAATTTCTAAGCAAACAGCTGGAGACAGGGCTTTCTCCTATAGAGCTCCATTTTTATGGAATGTTCTGCCTACCCATGTGAGAGACGCAAACTCGGTCTCAACCTTTAAGTCTTTACTGAAGACTCATCTCTTCAGTGGGTCATATGATTGAGTGTAGTCTGGCCCAGGAGTGGGAAGGTGAACGGAAAGGCTCTGGAGCAACGAACAGCCCTTGCTGTCTCTGCCTGGCCGGTTCCCCTCTTTCCACTGGGATTCTCTGCCTCTAAACCTATTACAGGGGCTGAGTCATTGGCTTACTGGTGCTCTTTCATGCTGTCCCTAGGAGAGGTGCGTCACTTGAGTGGGTTGAGTCACTGATGTGATCTTCCTTTCTGGGTTGGCGCCCCCCCTTAGGTTGTGCCGTGGCAGAGATCTTTGTGGGCTATACTCGGCCTTGTCTCAGGATGGTAAGTTGGTGGTTGAAGATATCCCTCTAGTGTTGTGGGGGCTGTGCTTTGGCAAAGTGGGTGGGGTTATATCCTTCCTGTTTGGCCCTGTCCGGGGGTATCATCGGATGGGGCCACAGTGTCTCCTGACCTCTCCTGTCTCAGCCTCCAGTATTTATGCTGGAGTAGTTTATGTGTCGGGGGGCTAGGGTCAGTTTGTTATATCTGGGGTACTTCTCCTGTCTTATCCGGTGTCCCGTGTGAATTTAAGTATGCTCTCTCCAATTCTCTCTTTCTTTCTCTCTCTCGGAGGACCTGAGCTCTAGGACCATGCCTCAGAACTACCTGGCATGATGACTCCTTGCTGTCCCCAGTCCACCTGGCCGTGCTGCTGCTCCAGTTTCAACTGTTCTGCCTGCGGCTATGGAATCCTGACCTGTTCACCGGACATGCTACCTGTCCCAGACCTATTATTTTGACCATGCTGGTCATTTATGAACATTTGAACATCTTGGCCATGTTCTGTTATAATCTCCACTCCATCTCCATTGCTTGCTGTTTGGGGTTTTAGGCTGGGTTTCTGTACAGCACTTTGAGATATCAGCTGATGTACGAAGGGCTATATAAATACATTTGATTTGATTTGATTGATCTCAATCCCCTTGAGCACGTCTGGGACCTGTTGGATTGGAGGGTGAGGGCTAGGGCCATTCCCCCCCAGAAATGTCTGGGAACTTGCAGGTGCCTTGGTGGAAGAGTGGGGTAACATCTCACAACAAGAACTGACAAATCTGATGCAGTCCATGAGGAGGAGATGCACTGCAATACTTAATGCAGCTGGTGGCCACCCCAGATACTCACTGTTACTTTGGATTTTGACCCCCCTTTGTTCAGGGACACATTATTCCATTTCTGTTAGTCACATGCCTGTGAAACTTGTTCAGTTTATGTCTTGGTTGTTGAATTTGTTCATACAAATATACACGTTAAGTTTGCTGAAAATAAACGCAGTTGACAGTGAGAGGACGTTTCTTTTTTTGCTGAGTTTACATAATCTGACAAAAGAGCCTCATGGTGTGCTGAGTTGATATGGCGGTGCTAAGAGTTAGCAAGCATCATGCCGGCAACCTCACATGACATCACTTTAATGATGACTCAAAACTGTCAAAATACATCCAGAGACAGCCTTTTAATAAGAACATTCTATGGTGATTTTACTTCAGGTAATATAATTACATTAAATAACTGACCTGAAGTTGTAATTTAACCAATGATCATCACACAGCCTCAAGGCCATTTGTTATTTCTCAATAACAAACCACGGGGAGAAAAAAACATTATGATTTCAACATGTCTCCATGTCTGAACGCCTCTTTGCATGAGAAGGAGAAATACAGGAGCACTGTAATGGACAGCACAGCAATGTGGAATAATAATGACCAAGTGGACTATTTATACAGTTGAAATCCCTGGTCTTGCATTCCCCCAGGCTGTGTTTGCGAATCTGAAATTAGCACGGAGTTAACCCTCCAGGCTGAGACGAAATAAGATGCCTTCATTACTGAGCAAAATGACGCATAATGTAGCCCACACACTACACTCCAGCTTTGCCTGATCTCAAGCCTGTGCATAAACGTGTGTGTCTGCACATTGTAGACAAGGTTCCGCAGTGCAGGATCCTATTTAGCTCCTTAAACTATCCCTTAAACTTGGTTGCCCTAGTTGATTGGTGCTACTGAAGTTTGTCAAGCATATTTATAGTCCCTTACCTCGACTGACATGCTCGTTTAGAGGCTATATTTATAGTCCTTTACCTCAACTGACATATGGTTGATTAGAGGTCATATTTGTAGTCCCTTACCTCGACTGACATGCTCGTTTAGAGGCTATATTTATAGTCCTTTACCTCAACTGACATATGGTTGTTTAGAGGTCATATTTGTAGTCCCTTACCTCGACTGACATGCTCTTTTAGAGGCTATATTTATAGTCCTTTACCTCAACTGACATATGGTTGTTTAGAGGTCATATTTGTAGTCCCTTACCTCGACTGACATGCTCGTTTAGAGGCTATATTTATAGTCCTTTACCTCAACTGACATATGGTTGTTTAGAGGTCATATTTGTAGTCCCTTACCTCGACTGACATGCTGGTTTAGAGGCCATATTTATAGTCCTTTACCTCGACTGACATATGGTTGTTTAGAGGTCATATTTGTAGTCCCTTACCTCGACTGACATGCTGGTTTAGAGGCCATATTTATAGTCCTTTACCTCAACTGACATATGGTTGTTCAGAGGCCATATTTATAGTCCTTTACCTCAACTGACATATGGTTGTTTAGAGGCTATATTTGTAGTCCCTTACCTCAACTGACATATGGTTGTTTAGAGGCCATATTTATAGTCCTTTACCTCGACTGACATATGGTTGTTTAGAGGCCATATTTATAGTCCTTTACCTCGACTGACATATGGTTGTTTAGAGGCTATATTTGTAGTCCCTTACCTCAACTGACATATGGTTGTTTAGAGGCCATATTTATAGTCCTTTACCTCAACTGACATATGGTTGTTTAGAGGCCATATTTATAGTCCTTTACCTCAACTGACATATAGTTGTTTAGAGGCCATATTTGTAGTCCCTTATCTCGGCTGATACATGCTGGTTTAGAGGCCATATTTGTAGTCCCTTACCTCGGCTGGTGATGCTCTCCTGGTTAACCTCGCTGAGGTGGGCCACACTGCCCTGGTTGGACCCTGACCTCAGGCTCTCTCCATCCATGGAGGTCCAGGCCATGAGCGTTGCCTGGGAGATGGCAAACTGCTGCAGGATACCTGGAGTGCAGAGGGTAAGTCAGGGTCATTATAACAGCTCAGTTGGCTGCTGCCTTCCCTCAGCGCCTTAATGATTTAATATCTATGGCTAATTTAAATAAAGATTTAATATGTAGTCTATTTAATATCTATGGTTATGCTTTGCCTAGGCCAATATTGACATATTTGGCTGGTGTTATGCCATGCTGATTAGTTGACTTATAACCAGTCTGCTTATGATCTGGGGTTCAACACATGAGAACCCTTTTTCCCAAAGGCTGCATTTTGTGAGGGTTTCCTCTGAACACCACCCTGGGGGTATAAATCAGCATCAACAACTCCTATTGCTTCTGTCTCCCCCACAGTGACAAATTCCCCTCCCCCTCTGACCTGCGGCAAAGCGAGCCTCTTTCTCCCCATCGCTGAGGTCGCTGTAGGCGTCGCTCTCCAACCGTCTCTCCATCTCCTGCTCTGCTGTGGACTTGCGTGGGACGGACACGCCCCCCGGGCCCACCACAGACATGTCCCAGTTCTGCCACTCGATCATGTGTGCCATCCGGCCTTGGGCCATGGATGTAGGCTTGGTCACCTTGTCCTTCATGGAGCGATTCACACCTGGGGAGGGAGGGGGAGAAGTGAAGAGGGATGTAGGGATTGATGCGGGTATTGGGGAGGGTTAGAAGGGTGACAGTGGATTAAGCGAGGGTTGGAGGGATATTAAGGGGTTTAGAGAAGGGGTGAATGTGGAGTTTGGGGGAGTTAGGAGACAGGCATCAGATTGGAGAGAGAGGGGGAAGGAAACAGATGAGATATTATGTTATTATTCCACATTTAGGTCTGTCTGATCCTGTCAGTATTTAGCTGGTGCTGATAAGGGCCTCTGGATGAGGGGTTAAATGAGCGGCTTAATGAACATGCTTTAGATTCATGGCTAAATGAATAGGGAGGAGATGCTTATAATGTAGATAAGATGACGCGTGGAACCGAGGAGGATGATGAGGCACAGGGAGGAGCAAATGGATACGTCTACTCTGGGAGAAGTGCATCATGGGAATGAGGAGGTTAATTGGGGTGAGATGGCCAGAGGGGTGTCAGTAATGAGAGGTTGGCTTGTTGACATGATAGCTTTCACACCTCTGCTAAGCTGCCTGCGCTGGCTAAGCAGAAACCCCACTCCCCCTGCAGTGTCTGTTAAGACATCCTCAGCTGATGCATACAGTGTACCGCGTAAGACACTCTACTTTAGAAATCATGTTCCGCCATGACGGTCTGTATTCTGTTTGCTGGTTACATTATGGCTTTGCTCAGTAATTAATGTGTCCAAGTCAATATATGGTGAGTTAGCAGTTCACTACATTCCAATACACTTCACTGCACATTACAACTGCACCACACTGCGCAGTGCACAATGCACATTACACAGTTATACACACTGTAACACACAGACACAAACTCAGACTACACTCAGAGACAGTAGACACATCACACAGACACTAGAGTAGTTCAACGCTGCTTAACAACCACTTAACAGACAAACAACTACACCTCCCACTCACCTCTTGTTAACTCAACAAGCCACATAACAATGTACTGTGGGTAGTGTATTTTTTTATAGGGTTATCGTTAGGTTTAAGTGCTATTCCACCAATGACTGGGGGGTCAGCCATTGACGAGTATTATCATTATGGTGAGAGGAAGTGAATCAGGGGAACCCACTCTGGGGCCATGTTGGCTCCAGCGCCTGTCCAGGCGGGAGCTGACATGGGGTCAGTTTACCAGTTACAGGACAGACACACACCTGACACACCTGTCAGTGAGGACTTAGCCAGAGCACCGATCCCATAGTTATTGGAGTTGTTCCTCTTCAGACGAGGCAGGATGGACGTGGTGTCTTCCATAGACAGCTAGAGGAGCGAGGGAAGAAGATGACAGAGAGATGGAGGAAGAGATGTGTGCCAGAGAAGCACATAGAGTTCAGAGGGTAGGTGAGAGGAGAAGTTCGGTAGATATTGGGTTAATACAGCGTCAAAAAGAAACAATGTCATCATTTGACAACAAAAAAAAAATCAAAATTTCCCAAGGTCGTTGTTCGAACAACTTCCTGCTTGACAGTTCTGAAGTGCATTATGGGAAGTGATGCGAGAGTTAACGATACGGTATAGAGAGAGTTAGATGGGAGGGGGAGTGAGGGGACGAAGTAGTAGGTTACCTAAGGTGAGTTAAATCAAGTAAATCAAAACAAATAGAGGAACATAAGATAGAGAAATAAAGGTAGATGAAGGAATGATGTCACAACACTTACATTGATTCCTTCCCATGAAAATTCTGAACATCCATGCTGAAGGAGAAAAATAGGAGGAGAGAGGGATGGGGAAAGAAGGAGCAGGAGAGAGGAAGAGAGTGGGAACAAGAGAGAAGGAGAGAAAGACGTACACATGCATGGAAGAAATGGGAGGAGACAAAGAGGAGGACGAGAGTAGTGATAGTGACAGGGGTAGAGTAGTATAACCAACATGCAGAAATAGAAAGAAGGATAGGAGAGGGAAAGAGGGAGAAGAACACCGAGAGACACATATAGGGTTTTAGAGGAGAAGAGTCAAAGACCAGAAAGAGAGAGGAGAGACAATGACCAGAAAGACAGAGGAGAGGAGTCAAAGACCAGAAAGATAGAGGATGAGAAGAGTCAAAGACCAGAAAGACAGAGGAGGAGAAGAGTCAAAGACCAGAAAGACAGAGGAGGAGAAGAGTCAAAGACCAGAAAGACAGAGGAGAGGAGACAAAGACCAGAAAGATAGAGGAGAGGAGACAAAGACCAGAAAGATAGAGGAGAGGAGACAAAGACCAGAAAGACAGAGGAGAAGAGACAGAGACCAGAAAGACAGAGGAGAAGAGACAAAGACCAGAAAGACAGAGGAGAAGAGACAAAGACCAGAAAGACAGAAGAGAGGAGACAAAGACCAGAAAGACAGAAGAGAGGAGACAAAGACCAGAAAGACAGAGGAGGAGAGAAGACAAAGACCAGAAAGACAGAGGAGGAGAGGAGACAAAGACCAGAAAGACAGAGGAGAGGAGACAAAGACCAGAAAGATAGAGGAGAGGAGACAAAGACCAGAAAGACAGAAGAGAGGAGACAAAGACCAGAAAGACAGAGGAGGAGAGAAGACAAAGACCAGAAAGACAGAGGAGGAGAGGAGACAAAGACCAGAAAGACAGAGGAGAGGAGACAAAGACCAGAAAGATAGAGGAGAGGAGACAAAAACCAGAAAGACAGGGGAGAGGAGACAAAGACCAGAAAGACAGAGGAGAAGAGACAAAGACCAGAAAGACAGAGGAGAAGAGACAAAGACCAGAAAGGCAGAGGAGGAGAGACAGTGACCAGAAAGACAGAGGAAGAGAGACAATGACCAGAAAGACAGAGGAGGAGAAGAGTCAAATACCAGAAAGACAGAGGAGGAGAGGAGTCAAAGACCAGAAAGACAGAGGAAAGGAGACAAAGACCAGAAAGACAGAAGAGAGGAGACAAAGACCAGAAAGACAGAGGAGGAGAGGAGACAAAGACCAGAAAGACATAGGAGGAGAGGAGACAAAGACCAGAAAGACAGAGGAGGAGAGGAGACAAAGACCAGAAAGACAGAGGAGAGGAGACAAAGACCAGAAAGATAGAGGAGAGGAGACAAAGACAAGAAAGACAGAGGAGAAGAGACAAAGACCAGAAAGACAGAAGAGAGGAGACAAAGACCAGAAAGACAGAGGAGGAGAGGAGACAAAGACCAGAAAGAGAGGAGGAGAGGAGACAAAGACCAGAAAGACAGAGGAGGAGAGAAGACAAAGACCAGAAAGATAGAGGAGGAGAGGAGACAAAGACCAGCAATAGAGAGGAGGAGAGGAGACAAAGACCAGAAAGAGAGAGGAGGAGAGGAGACAAAGACCAGAAAGACAGAGGAGGAGAGGAGACAAAGACCGGAAAGATAGAGGAGGAGAGGAGACAAAGACCAGAAAGAGAGAGGAGGAGAGGAGACAAAGACCAGAAAGACAGAGGAGGAGAGGAGACAAAGACCAGAAAGACAGGGGAGAGGAGACAAAGACCAGAAAGACAGGGGAGAGGAGACAAAGACCAGAAAGACAGGGGAGAGGAGACAAAGACCAGAAAGACAGAGGAGGAGAGGAGACAAAGACCAGAAAGATAGAGGAGGAGAGGAGACAAAGACCAGAAAGACAGAGGAGGAGAGGAGTCAAAGACCAGAAAGATAGAGAATGAGCGACAAAGACCAGAAGGATAGAGGAGAGGAGACAAAGACCAGAAAGACAGAGGAGAGGAGACAAAGACCAGAAAGATAGAGGAGATGAGACAAAGACCAGAAAGATAGAGGAGGAGAGACAAAGACCAGAAAGACAGAGGAGGAGAGACAAAGACCAGAAAGACAGAGGAGGAGAGACAAAGACCAAAGAGACAGAGGAGGAGAGACAAAGACCAGAGAGACAGAGGAGGAGAAGAGTCAAAGACCAGAAAGATAGAGGAGGAGAAGAGTCAAAGACCAGAAAGACAGAGGAGGAAAAGAGTCAAAGACCAGAAAGATGGAGGAGGAGTAGATTCAAGGTCCAGAGCGACAGAGAGAAGGGAGGGGTTGAAAGGCTGATCAGTTCCATAGTACAGCAGAGTGAATATGTTATGACTGAATGATTCTCTCTCTCCACTCATTTCCTCCTCTGGTTACGTCTGCTACACCAAGCACTGAGCCAAACACACATCCAAGCCAGTGGGGGGGCTGATACAGAAGTGTCTGTGTGCAAGCATGTAGGCGTGTGTGTGAGTGTGTGTGTGAATGTGTGTGTGAATGTGTGTGTGTGCAAGCGTGTAGGCGTGTGTGTGAATGTGTGTGTGTGTGAATGTGTGTGTGTGCAAGCGTGTAGGCGTGTGTGTGAATGCGTGCATATGTGTTTATGTGTGCGCGTGTGTGTGTGCAATCTATGTGTGTGTGGGGGCGTGTGTGTGTGTGCGTGCTTGTGTTATAACTGATGTAAGCTGGCTGATGGTAGCGGTGTCAGTGTCCTCTCTGGTGAGATCTGTGTCTGCAGAGACAGACTGGTGAGATCTGTGTCTGCAGAGACAGACAGACAGACAGACAGACAGACAGACAGACAGACAGACAGACAGACAGACAGGGGGCTGAGGAGCAGGCTAACAGAAGGGGGATGGTGACAGTCTAGATAAGCACCAGCGTCTGTCACACCACCTCTGAGTCCTGTATCAGCTGAATTGTTCCTGACAATACAGGAGCCGGGGCCTTAGAACCAGCAGGACGCTACGGGTGCCATGTCCCCTTACAGATGTGTTCAGTCTCCAGAAAACCTAGCTCTCATGTTCTCTCTCTTATTGTTACACTCTGTCTGTCTGTCTGTCTGTCTGTCTGTCTGTCTGTCTGTCTGTCTGTCTGTCTGTCTGTCTGTCTGTCTGTCTCTTTCTCTCCTCTCTCTCGCTCTCTTTTTTGATTACATTTTGAAGGGCAAGTTTGTCAAGAGAAACACATGATCGATCCACAGTACAGTACATTCGGTTTCAATTTAAATGGTCCTCTTTCTCCTGCCAGAAAATCATCCAAGAAGTGCTGAAGATCATTTTAGTAACAGTATCTCAAAAGGAAGGAGAGGAGAGAGGACTTGAAAGGAGAAGTGGAGTGGAAAGGATCTGAGAGGAGAGTAGTGAGGGATCGAGTGAGAGGAGGAGAGGTGGGTGATGCCCCTACTGTTCTACAGTGAGCCAGCACTGAGGCGTGACAGAGAAGCAGCAGACGTCATAGCAACAGCAACGAGCCAACCACAGAGGTTGGTTCTCCTTCCAGCTACAGCCGCCATTTTGAGTGTAGAGGAAGTTAGCAAACCAACAGCAACATGTGCGCTAGCTAGCTACTCTACAAGCAGATGCAGTAGCACTCATGGCTTCAGTAGTAGAGAGCTAAAGTTGATGTTGGTCACCATCTTGGATCAAGATCCCCATTCGTGGAATAGTGAGCACCCACTGCTGGAGCCATTGGGTGTAACAGGGTGGCTGAGCTGTGTGAATTAAGAGTGATAGTTAAAGTCCTGAATGTCAGGCTTACCTGTTCCCCATCCTTTACTGGCACTCCATCTGCCGCTAAAACAGAGAGAGAGAGAGGGAGGGAGGGAGGGAGGGAGGGAGGGAGGGAGGGAGGGAGGGAGGGAGGGAGGGAGGGAGGGAGGGAGGGAGGGAGGGAGAGGGAGGGAGGGATAGAGAGAGAGAGAGAGAAATAAATGAGGAGAGAGAGAAAGAGAGAGAGAACAAGAAGAAGAGAAGAGAGATACGTTGTTTGAATTTGATTTGGCAATGTGAATACAAGTTCCGTCACACTGCCAATAGAGAGAGAGGGAGAAGCATGGTCAGGGGGATAAAGGTGTGACTTTGGCTGTAACACTAAACAGTCATAAAACAGTAGGCTAATCATTACTGTCTAACTGTGTTAGAGAGAAGAGCATCACTTCACTGACTGACCACAGGACACTGCTACTCAACATACACCCGCAAATAGAATCACACATAAGTTTACATACACTTAGGTTGGAGTCATTAAAACTTGTTTTTCAACCACTCCACACATTTCTTGTTAACAAACTATAGTTTTGGCAAGTTGGTTAGGACATCTACTTTGTGCATGACACAAGTCATTTTTCCAAAAATTGTTTACAGACAGATTATTTCACTTATAATTCACTGTATCACAATTCCAGTGGGTCAGAAGGTTACATACACTAAGCTGACTGTGCCTTTAAACAGCTTGGAAAATTCCAGGAAATTATTTCATGGCATTAGAAGCTTCTGATAGGCTAAATGACATCATTTGAGTCAATTGGAGGTGTACCTGTGGATGAATTTCAAGGCCGACCTTCAAACTCAGTGCCTCTTTGCTTGACATCATGGGAAATTAGCCAAGAAAAATACTTGTAGACCTCCACAAGTCTGGTTCTGTCACGTGGGACTAGGTGGGTGCAGGAATCAGACGCAGAGAGTAACTGAGTTGAAGTGCTTTACTCTTGCACACAAAAATAATAAGCCCAACAAAATACAGGGCGCAGGACACTATACAAGACAACCCAAAAACCACAGGGTGTCTAGAAAAGAAAAGATAATACACCACTACCTAACATGCACACACGTAACATTAAGATAATACACCACTACCTAATATGCACACACATAACATTAAGATAATACACCACTACCTAACATGTACACACATAACATTAAGATAATACACCACTACCTAACATGCACACACGTAACATTAAGATAATACACCACTACCTAACATGCACACACGTAACATTAAGATAATACACCACTACCTAACATGCACACACATAACATTAAGATAATACACCACTACCTAACATGCACACACGTAACATTAAGATAATACACCACTACCTAACATGCACACACGTAACATTAAGATAATACACCACTACCTAACATGCACACACATAACATATAGAGACAATCCACCACTACCTAACATGCACACACGTAACATTAAGATAATACACCACTACCTAACATGCACACACATAACATATAGAGACAATCCACCACTACCTAACATGCACACACGTAACATTAAGATAATACACCACTACCTAACATGCTCACACATAACATTAAGATAATACACCACTACATAACATGCACACAGATAACATTAAGATAATACACCACTACCTAACATGCTCACACATAACATTAAGATAATACACCACTACCTAACATGCTCACACATAACATTAAGATAATACACCACTACCTAACATGCACACACGTAACATTAAGATAATGCACCACTACCTAACATGCACACACATAACATTAAGATAATACACCACTACCTAACATGCACACACATAACATTAAGATAATACACCACTACCTAACATGCACACACGTAACATTAAGATAATACACCACTACCTAACATGCACACACATAACATTAAGATAATACACCACTACCTAACATGCACACACGTAACATTAAGATAATACACCACTACCTAACATGCACACACATAACATTAAGATAATACACCACTACCTAACATGCACACACGTAACATTAAGATAATACACCACTACCTAACATGCACACACATAACATTAAGATAATACACCACTACCTAACATGCACACACGTAACATTAAGATAATACACCACTACCTAACATGCACACACATAACATTAAGATAATACACCACTACCTAACATGCACACACATAACATTAAGATAATGCACCACTACCTAACATGCACACACATAACATTAAGATAATACACCACTACCTAACATGCACACACATAACATTAAGATAATACACCACTACCTAACATGCACACATGTAACATTAAGATAATGCACCACTACCTAACATGCACACACATAACATTAAGACAATCCCACACAAAACAAGGGCGGGTCAAACTACTACATATAGGGAAGCTAATTAAACCAAAATAAACACAGGTGAAACTAATAAGACAAAACCACCAGACAAACGAAAAAGGGATCGGTAGCGGCTAGTAGGACGGCGACGACGACCGCCGAGCACCACCCGAACAGGCAGGGGAGCCAACTTCGGCGGAAGTCGTGACAGGTTCATCCTTGGGAGCAATTTAAATACACCTGAAGGTACCACGCTCATCTGTACAAATAATAGGACCACGTAGCCATCATACCGCTCAGGAAGGAGATGCCTTCTGTCTCCTAGAGATGAACGTACTTTGGTGCGATAAGTGCAAATCAATCCCAGAACAACAGCAAAGGACATTGTGAAGATGCTGGAGGAAATAGGTACAAAAGTATCTATATCCACAGTAAAATGAGTCCAAAATTGAAAGGTTGCTCAGCATGGAAGAAGCCACTGCTCCAAAACCGCCATAAAAAATCCAGACTACGGTTTGCAACTGCACACGGGGAAAAAGATTGTACTTGGAGAAATGTCCTCTGGTCTGATGAAACAAAAATAGAACTGTTTGGCCCTAATGACCATCGTTATGTTTGGAGGAAAAAGGGGGAGGCTTGCAAGCCGAAGAACCACATCCCAACCGTGAAGCATGGGGGTGGCAGCATCATGTTGTGGGGCTTCTTTGCTGCAGAGGAGACTCGTGCACTTCACAAAATAGGTGGCATCATGAGGGAGGGAAATTATGTGAATATATTGAAGCAACATCTCAAGACATCAGTCAGGAAGTTAAAGCTTGGTCACAAACGGGTCTTCCAAATCGACAATGACCCCAAGCATACTTCCAAAGTTGTGGCAAAATGGCTTAAGGACAACAAAGTCAAGGTATTGGAGTGGCCATCGCAAAGCCCTGACCTCAATCGTACAGACAATTTGTGGGCAAAACTGACAAAGCGTGTGCGCGCAAGGAGGTTTACAAACCTGACAGTTACACCAGCTCTGTCAGGAGGAAAGGGCCAAAATTCACCCAACTTATTGTGGGAAGCTTGTGGAAGGCTACCTGACGCGTTTGACCCAAGTTAAACAATTAAAAGGCAATGCTACCAAATACTAACTGAGTGTATGTAAACATCTGACCCACTGGGAATGTGATGAAAAAAATGAAAGCTGAAATAAATCAGTCTCTCTACTATTATTCTGACATTTCACATTCTTAAAATAAAGTGGTGATCCTAACTGACCTAAAACAGGGAATTTTTACTAGGATTAAATGTCAGGAATTGTGAAAAACTGAGTTTAAATGTATTTGGCTAAGGTATATGTAAACTTCTGACTTACACACACACACACACACGCACACAGTGAATCCTTCCTGGGGGTGACAAAGGGAACCTGAAGTACATTCCCAACGTTGTGTTGGATTAATGCATTGTATTATCCCTCCTCTTTTCCTGGCTGTCCAAATCCTAATTAAAACACAGGTTTAATTAGTGAGACATTGGTGGTAATGGAGTTTAAATACAGCAGCGGTCTCTGGGCGCTCGCTCTCTTTATCAGAGTCTGTGGCCTTCTCTCCCCCCTTTCTCTCCCTGGGGGGTTTGCTTCTCTGTGTGTGTACACTGAGTGTGTGTGTACAGTGTGTGTGTGTAATGCTACATCTGTAGACTGTAGAAGTATTGAATTAAACCAGTCAGTTGTATGTCTCACTGAGGCGTTAATACACTGAGCTACTTGATGTCCAGCGACACACCAGTAGAGTAGTGTTAGCTTTACAGAGAGGACATTCCAACACGCTGCGTTCTCCTGTCTGTCTGCCCTGCCTGACTCCTCTACAGGGCTCTCAGCTGACTGAGTAGCTGTTAGCACCTGCTTCCACCTGATTGCCGCCACACCATTTACACCTATTCCATCTGGATAAAGATAAAGATTTCAGAGATTAAAACTGACAGATGAAGTCAGGTCTGTCTGACCCCATAATGACCCTGTTAGTGTTTCCTGTAGTGTGACCCCCTGGCCTCCAGCCAGTCTGAGTGTCTTCCAGGCTGACCTTGTGGGACTGACACAGCTGAGGTGAGAGAAACAGTTAGTCAGCCTGCCAGACTGGATCTCTCCGTATCTTTCTCTCTAGGGGGCACAAAGTGTCCCAGGTTTCCTCTGTGTGGCTAAAAGACACAAACACACATAAACATGCACTAATACACACACACATAAACACACACCTCATATGAATACGGCATCACACAAACACACACAAACATCAGATCAGCTAAGTGTCTTATTCTGAGGTCATATATTTCAAATCAGAGCAATATTCCTTGAACAACTGGCTTTGAAAGCTATTTTTAGTCAGCTACAAGATGCAAGGAAAGCAAACCAACAGCTACTCGACATACATAATATGTTCTGATAAAGAGTAACTGCTGCAGCTATAGGAGACTCAACAGCAATAACAAGGGAGCACGTGACCAGAGCAGAGCGATGAGCCAGCTCTCTCCCCCATCCCCATCTCAGCTCTCTCCCCCATACCCAGCTCTCTCCCCCATCCCCATCCCAGCTCTCTCCCCCATACCCAGCTCTCTCCCCTATACCCAGCCCAGTTCTCTCCCCCAGCTCTCTCCCCCCATCCCCAGTCCAGCTCTCTCCCTATACCCAGCCCAGTTCTCTCCCCCAGCTCTCTCCCCCCCATCCCCCCATCCCCAGCACAGCTCTCTCTCCCCCCACCCCCAGCACAGCTTATACCCAGTCCAGCTCTCTCCCCCATTATCCCCACCCAGCTCTCCCCCCAGTTCTCTCCCCCCTATCCCCAGCCCCCCAGCTCTCTCCCCATCCCTCAGCCCAGCCCAGTTCTCTCCCCCCCATCCCCAGCACAGCTCTCTCCCCCATACCCAGTCCAGCTCTCTCCCCCATCCCCAGCCCAGCATCCCCAGCCCAGCTCTCTCCCCCATCCCCAGCACAGCTCTCTCCCCCATACCCAGTCCAGCTCTCTCCCCCACCCCCAGCACAGCTCTCTCCCCACATCCCCATACCCAGCTCTCTCCCCCATCCCCAGCCCAGCTCTCTCCCCAGCCCAGCTATACCCAGCACAGCTCTCTCCCCCATCCCCAGCCCAGCTCTCTCCCCTATACCCAGTCCAGCTCTCTTTTTAGATAGATATCCCCCTGCGGCAACGGAGGAGACGGGTCCAGCCAAGACGCAGCCACTCTGGAGAGTGAGAGGCAGTGAAGGGGATGAGGAAGAGAGGAGGAGGAGATGAAGAAGAGAGGAGAAAGAGAGGAGCAAGAGAGGAGAAAGAGGGGAGGGGTGACAGAGCATGGCGGCCGTGCCAAACGAACAACCATAGATCTGCAGCGGCTACACCTGTCAGCTAAGACTCCGGCGGCGACCTGACAACTCCCACTGACATGGAAAGAAGCGCTTGAGCATCATCTGTCTTTTTAATTCAGAGGCCCTGCTGCAAATGAGCGATGCAGAGCTGGATATGAACAGGGGGTCTCTGTTCTGGTTGGCTGGTGCTGGTGGTGACAGCTGTGGTGAGGCTAGTTGACACGGTGGGAGGCAGGCTGAACTTGTAGAGGGCTGGTGTGTGAGAGAGTTGGGCCGGGAAACAGCTGAGCACCAGATGGTACAGAGAGAGCGTATGGGGAGGCTGTGGGTGAAAGGGTGAAAGGCTAAAAGAGTAAAAGCCTGTCAGATAAAGATACGGGTGGATGGCCTGTTCCTGAAAACATTTCTTCCCTCTGCTCCACCCTCCAATGGTACATGCACCTGTCATGAGAGGGTAGGCCATGCCTCATTACTCCAGCTTAGTCATTAACCCCACCACAGCCTGGGCTAAGAACTAAGTAGTGATCACCAACATTTTTCTCCAGACCTACACTAACCTGATTCATCTGATTCAACAAATAAAGGCCTGTACGATCGGGTGATCAGTGGGGAAAGGTGTGAAACACGGTGCTCTGTGATAGTTCACCGTGCTTTATTTCTTCTATCTGTTGTTAGTGGTGTTGATATAGACAATAGCAGTGTTGTGCACATACCAACACACACACACACACACACACACACACACACACACACACACAATCTGTCAGCATTAAAGGCAAGATGGCGTGTCAGTTTCATAACTCACTCTCAGACTGAGTCATTCTGTTCACCAGCAAGGACTGTCACACTGCGCCCACACATGGCCACTCTAATAAACACACAGTCACACACACACAAGTGCGTACAGGCACTCTCATACACATGCACACACACACGCAGGCACTCGTAATCACTGTCTATTTCTCCCAAACACACTGATCAAGGGTTGTCACCCTACACTTTCACTGAGACACTCAGATAATTGAGCAACAGAATGATGACACACTGGCAAGACCAGATGACACACACACACACACACACACAAACACCCTTTCAATTAAGTGGTTCTTCACTGAGTCGTTCACCTTGACTGTGTTTATGTGTCAGTCGATTCAGTCCTCAGCCAATCAATGCTCCAATCACTGTGCTTGTGAAAACAGGGTTCCAAAAGGGTTCTTCAGCTGTCCCCATAGGATAACACTTTTTGGTTCCAGATAGAATCCTTTTGTGTTCCATGTAGAACCCTATGTGGAAAGAGTTCTACAAGGAACCAAAAGGGTTCTAACTGGAACCAAAAGGGTTCTAACTGGAACCAAAGGGGTTCTACCTGGAACCAAAGGGGTTCTACCTGAAACCAAAAAGGGCTCTTCAAAGGGTTCTTCTATGGGAACAGTCAAAGAACCCGTTAAAGTTCTAGATAGCACCTTTTCTTCTAAGAGTGTAGAGTGAATCGTATCTGTCTGTCTGTCTGTTAGCACTTTTAATCAACTCAATATCAGGGAATCCCTTTCAGTAACGAAATATCGTAAACAAAGCAGTGTAATGGAAAGCTGGCGGGCAGTTGAGCACACACACACACGCACACGCACACACGCACGCACACGCACACACACACACTTTATACACACTGTATACGTACACATACAACACACACACTACAACACACACCTCAAAAAGAGGAGAGAGTATGCACAGACACACTACAGCACACACTCCAAAAAAGAGGAGTGAGTATGCTCACACACACACACACACACGGGTCATTCTCACAGAACGATACACAACCCAACCAGCGTACTGCTTCTTAACACAGCGCGCATCCAACCCAGAAGCCAGCCGCACCAATGTGTCGGAGGGTACACCGTGCACCTGGCAACCTTGGTTAGCGCGCACTGCGCCCGGCCCACCACAGGAGTCGCTGGTGCGCGATGAGACAAGGACATCCCTACCGACCAAGCCCTCCCTAACCCGGACGACGCTAGGCCAATTGCGGACGGGTCGTTCCCACTGTCTCCCTTAATGGTCGATTATTCTGTCACGTTGGCATGAATGAGTCGGGAGACAGGCGCAGGAATGTGTAATAGGAGTTTTATTCATCCCAATTTATGGCATGCCGTGTAAAAGCACAGGGACAAAGACCAAACAAACACGTAAACAAAACACAGGGTTGAAACCCCAGCAAAAGAGCAACGAGTACCTTGAATAAATAACATTAGCGCACAATGATTATCACACGGGGCGAGACCCGTAATCATCTGCGGAATCCACATGGTCACAAAAGCCAAAACACACAGCACAGGTACTCACACACACCAACGGACATTGTAACAGTAATCGACACCACCATGGTGAACGAAGGGCACATATATACAAATACTGTCACGTTCTGACCTTAGTTCCTTCTTTATGTCTTTATTTTAGTTGGTCAGGGTGTGAGTTGGGGTGGGCATTCTGTTGTATTTCTATGTTTTGTTCTGTTATATTTCTATGTGTTTGGCCTAGTATGGTTCTCAATCAGAGGCAGGTGTCAGTCGTTGTCTCTGATTGGGAGCCATATTTAGGTAGCCTGTTTTCTATTGTTTTTTTGTGGGTGGTTGTATCCTGTGTTAGTGTTTTCACCATACGGAACTGTTTCGGTTGTTTGTACTTTTGTTATTTTGTTCAGTTGATTTATTAAATATATCATCATGGACACTTACCACGCAGCACATTGGTCTGATCTTTGCTACTCCTCCTCTGAAGAAGAGGAATTCCGTTACAAGTACAATCAGTGGGAATAGGGGCCAGGTGTGCGCAATGAAAGTTCCAGGGGGATCCGTGACAGAAAATGTACAAAAAAACTGCAGAAAATGTCAAATGTATTTAAAATAAAACACTTAGTCAAAAACTAGACATCTTAGTCTTAATGATAGTTGATTTTTGCAGATGCATCATGGTTTTGTAACTCAGTTTGCTGCAGACATTTTAAAACTGGTTTCATGAGAATTCCACACACAGGCACTCAGGCTGCATTATTAGAATGACGGCTCGGGTCCTGATGTGGTATAGGTGTGTCAACACCACTGGTGGTACAGTATAGTGATGTGGTATAGGTGTGTCAACACCACTGGTGGTACAGTATAGTGATGTGGTATAGGTATCAACACCACTGGTGGTACAGTATAGTGATGTGGTATAGGTATCAACACCACTGGTGGTACAGTATAGTGATGTGGTATAGATATCAACACCACTGGTGGTACAGTATAGTGATGTGGTATAGGAATCAACACCACTGGTGGTACAGTATAGTGATGTGGTATAGGTATCAACACCACTGGTGGTACAGTATAGTGATGTGGTATAGGTATCAACACCACTGGTGGTACAGTATAGTGATGTGGTATAGGAATCAACACCACTGGTGGTACATTATAGTGATGTGGTATAGGAATCAACACCACTGGTGGTACATTATAGTGATGTGGTATAGGTATCAACACCACTGGTGGTACAGTATAGTGATGTGGTATAGGTATCAACACCACTGGTGGTACAGTATAGTGATGTGGTATAGGTATCAACACCACTGGTGGTACAGTATAGTGATGTGGTATAGGTATCAACACCACTGGTGGTACAGTATAGTGATGTGGTATAGGTATCAACACCACTGGTGGTACAGTATAGTGATGTGGTATAGGAATCAACACCACTGGTGGTACAGTATAGTGATGTGGTATAGGTATCACCACCACTGGTGGTACAGTATAGTGATGTGGTATAGGTATCAACACCACTGGTGGTACAGTATAGTGATGTGGTATAGGTATCAACACCACTGGTGGTACAGTATGGTGATGTGGTATAGGTATCAACACCACTGGTGGTACAGTATGGTGATGTGGTATAGGTATCAACACCACTGGTGGTACAGTATGGTGATGTGGTATAGGTATCAACACCACTGGTGGTACAGTATAGTGATGTGGTATAGGAATCAACACCACTGGTGGTACAGTATAGTGATGTGGTATAGGTATCAACACCACTGGTGGTACAGTATAGTGATGTGGTATAGGAATCAACACCACTGGTGGTACAGTATAGTGATGTGGTATAGGTATCAACACCACTGGTGGTACAGTATAGTGATGTGGTATAGGTATCAACACCACTGGTGGTACAGTATAGTGATGTGGTATAGGAATCAACACCACTGGTGGTACATTATAGTGATGTGGTATAGGAATCAACACCACTGGTGGTACATTATAGTGATGTGGTATGTGGTATAGTGATGTGGTATCAACACCACTGGTGGTACATTATAGTGATGTGGTATAGGAATCAACACCACTGGTGGTACATTATAGTGATGTGGTATAGGAATCAACACCACTGGTGGTACATTATAGTGATGTGGTATAGGAATCAACACCACTGGTGGTACATTATAGTGATGTGGTATAGGAATCAACACCACTGGTGGTACATTATAGTGATGTGGTATAGGAATCAACACCACTGGTAGTACATAATAGTGATGTGGTATAGGAATCAACACCACTGGTGGTACATTATAGTGATGTGGTATAGGAATCAACACCACTGGTGGTACATTATAGTGATGTGGTATAGGAATCAACACCACTGGTGGTACAGTATGGTTATGTGGTATAGGTATCAACACCACTGGTGGTACAGTATAGTGATGTGGTATAGGTATCAACACCACTGGTGGTACAGTATAGTGATGTGGTATAGGTATCAACACCACTGGTGGTACAGTATGGTGATGTGGTATAGGTATCAACACCACTGGTGGTACAGTATAGTGATGTGGTATAGGTATCAACACCACTGGTGGTACAGTATAGTGATGTGGTATAGGTATCAACACCACTGGTGGTACAGTATAGTGATGTGGTATAGGTATCAACACCACTGGTGGTACAGTATGGTGATGTGGTATAGGTATCAACACACTGGTGGTACTGGATGGGTATAGGTATCAACACCACTGGTGATGTGTGGTATAGGTATCAACACCACTGGTGGTACAGTATAGTGATGTGGTATAGGAATCAACACCACTGGTGGTACAGTATAGTGATGTGGTATAGGTATCAACACCACTGGTGGTACAGTATAGTGATGTGGTATAGGAATCAACACCACTGGTGGTACAGTATAGTGATGTGGTATAGGTATCAACACCACTGGTGGTACAGTATAGTGATGTGGTATAGGTATCAACACCACTGGTGGTACAGTATAGTGATGTGGTATAGAACTGGTGGTACAGTATAGTGATGTGGTATAGGTATCACACCACTGGTGGTACATTATAGTGATGTGGTATAGGAATCAACACACCACTGGTGGTACATTATAGTGATGTGGTATAGGAATCAACACCACTGGTAGTACATTATAGTGATGTGGTATAGGAATCAACACCACTGGTGGTACATATAGTGATGTGGTATAGGAATCAACACCACTGGTGGTACATTATAGTGATGTGGTATAGGAATCAATGTGGTATAGGTATCACCACTGGTGGTACATTATAGTGATGTGGTATAGGAATCAACACCACTGGTGGTACATTATAGTGATGTGGTATAGGAATCAACACCACTGGTGGTACATTATAGTGATGTGGTATAGGAATCAACACCACTGGTAGTACATTATAGTGATGTGGTATAGGAATCAACACCACTGGTGGTACATTATAGTGATGTGGTATAGGAATCAACACCACTGGTGGTACAGTATGGTGATGTGGTATAGGTATCAACACCACTGGTGGTACAGTATAGTGATGTGGTATAGGTATCAACACCACTGGTGGTACAGTATAGTGATGTGGTATAGGTATCAACACCACTGGTGGTACAGTGTGGTGATGTGGTATAGGTATCAACACCACTGGTGGTACAGTATAGTGATGTGGTATAGGTATCAACACCACTGGTGGTACAGTATAGTGATGTGGTATAGGTATCAACACCACTGGTGGTACAGTATAGTGATGTGGTATAGGAATCAACACCACTGGTGGTACAGTATAGTGATGTGGTATAGGTATCAACACCACTGGTGGTACAGTATAGTGATGTGGTATAGGTATCAACACCACTGGTGGTACAGTATAGTGATGTGGTATAGGTATCAACACCACTGGTGGTACATTGTCATTATGTGGTATAGGTATCAACACCACTGGTGGTACAGTATAGTGATGTGGTATAGGTATCAACACCACTGGTGGTACAGTATAGTGATGTGGTATAGGAATCAACACCACTGGTGGTACAGTATAGTGATGTGGTATAGGTATCAACACCACTGGTGGTACAGTATAGTGATGTGGTATAGGTATCAACACCACTGGTGGTACAGTATAGTGATGTGGTATAGGTATCAACACCACTGGTGGTACAGTATAGTGATGTGGTATAGGTATCAACACCACTGGTGGTACAGTATAGTGATGTGGTATAGGTATCAACACCACTGGTGGTACAGTATAGTGATGTGGTATAGGTATCAACACCACTGGTGGTACAGTATAGTGATGTGGTATAGGTATCAACACCACTGGTGGTACAGTATAGTGATGTGGTATAGGTATCAACACCACTGGTGGTACATTGTCATTATGTGGTATAGGTATCAACACCACTGGTGGTACAGTATTGTGATGTGGTATAGGTATCAACACCACTGGTGGTACATTGTCATTATGTGGTATAGGTATCAACACCACTGGTGGTACATTATAGTGATGTGGTATAGGTATCAACACCACTGGTGGTACATTATAGTGATGTGGTATAGGTATCAACACCACTGGTGGTACAGTATAGTGTGATGTGGTGGTACATTGTCATTATGTGGTACATAGGTATCAACACCACTGGTGGTACAGTATAGTGATGTGGTATAGGAATCAACACCACTGGTGGTACATTATAGTGATGTGGTATAGGAATCAACACCACTGGTGGTACATTATAGTGATGTGGTATAGGAATCAACACCACTGGTGGTACAGTATAGTGATGTGGTATAGGTATCAACACCACTGGTGGTACAGTATAGTGATGTGGTATAGGTATCAACACCACTGGTGGTACATTGTCATTATGTGGTATAGGTATCAACACCACTGGTGGTACAGTATAGTGATGTGGTATAGGAATCAACACCACTGGTGGTACAGTATAGTGATGTGGTATAGGTATCAAAACCACTGGTGGTACATTGTCATTATGTGGTATAGGTATCAACACCACTGGTGGTACAGTATAGTGATGTGGTATAGGTATCAACACCACTGGTGGTACATTGTCATTATGTGGTATAGGTATCAACACCACTGGTGGTACAGTATAGTGATGTGGTATAGGAATCAACACCACTGGTGGTACATTGTCATTATGTGGTATAGGTATCAACACTACTGGTAGTACATAATAGTGATGTGGTATAGGAATCAACACCACTGGTGGTACATTATAGTGATGTGGTATAGGAATCAACACCACTGGTGGTACAGTATGGTGATGTGGTATAGGTATCAACACCACTGGTGGTACAGTATAGTGATGTGGTATAGGAATCAACACCACTGGTGGTACATTATAGTGATGTGGTATAGGTATCAACACCACTGGTGGTACAGTATAGTGATGTGGTATAGGTATCAACACCACTGGTGGTACAGTATAGTGATGTGGTATAGGTATCAACACCACTGGTGGTACAGTATAGTGATGTGGTATAGGTATCAACACCACTGGTGGTACAGTATAGTGATGTGGTATAGGTATCAACACCACTGGTGGTACAGTATAGTGATGTGGTATAGGTATCAACACCACTGGTGGTACAGTATAGTGATGTGGTATAGGAATCAACACCACTGGTGGTACAGTATAGTGATGTGGTATAGGAATCAACACCACTGGTGGTACAGTATAGTGATGTGGTATAGGTATCAACACCACTGGTGGTATAGTGATGTGGTATAGGTATCAACACCACTGGTAGCACATAGTGATGTGGTATAGGTATCAACACCACTGGTGGTACAGTATAGTGATGTGGTATAGATATCAACACCACTGGTGGTACAGTATAGTGATGTGGTATAGGTATCAACACCACTGGTGGTACAGTATAGTGATGTGGTATAGATATCAACACCACTGGTGGTACAGTGTAGTGATGTGGTATAGATATCAACACCACTGGTGGTACAGTATAGTGATGTGGTATAGATATCAACACCACTGGTGGTACAAAGTGATGTGGTATAAGAATCAACACCACTGGTGGTACAGTATAGTGATGTGATATATGTATCAACACCCCTGGTGGTACATAATAGTGATGTGATATATGTATCAACACCCTGGTGGTACATAATAGTGATGTGATATATGTATCAACACCCCTGGTGGTACATAATAGTGATGTGATATATGTATCAACACCCCTGGTGGTACATAATAGTGATGTGATATATGTATCAACACCCCTGGTTGTACATAATAGTGATGATATATACTGTAGGCATCAACACCACTTGCAGTACAGTATAGTATAGGAATCAACACCACTGGTGGTTAATGTGATATAGGTATCAATACCACTGGTGGTACGGTATAGTGATGTAGTATACTGCAGGTATCAACACCACTTTTGGTATAGTATAGGGATGTGGTATAGTTATCAACACCACTGGTGGTACAGTATAGTGATGTGGTATAGGTATCAACACCACTGGTGGTACAGTATAGTGATGTGGTATAGGTATCAACACCACTGGTGGTACAGTATAGTGATGTGGTATAGGAATCAACACCACTGGTGGTACAGTATAGTGATGTGGTATAGGTATCAACACCACTGGTGGTACAGTATAGTGATGTGGTATAGGAATCAACACCACTGGTGGTACATAATGAGTGATGTGGTATAGGTATCAACACCACTGGTGGTACAGTATAGTGATGTGGTATAGGTATCAACACCACTGGTGGTACAGTATAGTGATGTGGTATAGGAATCAACACCACTGGTGGTACAGTATAGTGATGTGGTATAGGTATCAACACCACTGGTGGTACAGTATAGTGATGTGGTATAGGTATCAACACCACTGGTGGTACAGTATAGTGATGTGGTATAGGAATCAACACCACTGGTGGTTAATGTGATATAGGTATCAATACCACTGGTGGTACGGTATAGTGATGTAGTATACTGCAGGTATCAACACCACTTTTGGTATAGTATAGGGATGTGGTAAACTGTAGTTATCAACACCACAGGTGGTGCAGAATAGTGAAGCATTTCTATTTATCAGGTGCTTACTAAAGAACTGACATTGCATACAGTGTGTAGATACTCTGGTCTTAGTCCAGTTTGTAGATACTCTGGTCTTAGTCCAGGGTGTAGATACTCTGGTCTTAGTCCAGTGTGTAGATACTCTGGTCTTATTCCAGTATGTAGATACTCTGGTCTTACTCCAGTATGTAGATACTCTGTCTTACTCCAGTATATAGATACTCTGTCTTAGTCCAGTTTGTAGATACTCTGGTCTGTGTGTGTAGTTACCTGGCCTTAGCTCAGTTGGTAGAGCATCTGGTCTTAGTCCAGTGTGTAGATACTCTGGTCTTATTCCAGTGGACCATCCATGGTCTTAGAAGTGTATGCATACATGACTGTAAGTCTTACTCCAGTGTGTAGTTACTCTGGCCTTAGTCCAGTGTGTAGATCCTCTGGTCTTAGTCCAGTGTGTAGATACTCTGTCTTACTCCAGTGTGTAGTTACTCTGGCCTTAGTCCAGTGTGTAGATCCGCTGGTCTTAGTCCAGTGTGTAGATACTCTGGTCTTAGTCCAGTGTGTAGATCCTCTGGTCTTACTCCAGTGTGTAGATACTCTGGTCTTAGTCCAGTGTGTAGATCCTCTGGTCTTACTCCAGTGTGTAGATACTCTAGTCTTAGTCCAGTGTGTAGATCCTCTGGTCTTAGTCCAGTGTGTAGATCCTCTGGTCTTACTCCAGTGTGTAGATACTCTAGTCTTAGTCCAGTGTGTAGATCCTCTGGTCTTAGTCCAGTGTGTAGATACTCTAGTCTTAGTCCAGTTTGTAGATACTCTGTTTTACTCCAGTGTGTAGATATTGTATTCCTCTGCCTCCTCCTGTTGATCTGTGGTTGGCAGGGAGGACTGCAGCTGAGGAGGCCGATCAATACTGGACACTAAACCCCTTCTCACCCAGGACAAACACTGCTGCCACACCCAGGCAGGCGGACCTACACACCACGCTGCTCTCTCCAGCTCTTTACACTGCAGTATCAGCAGCACACACTCACTTCTTCACTAAGTCAAGTGTTAAACAACAGCTTAGAAGAACCCTAGCCTATATTCAGTCACCATGATGGTCAAAATCGTAGGACAGAAACATTGCCATGGTTACAACATGCTTGACTTTTAAGAATAATTCTGTTTGAAGAATCAAACCACTGACTACTCACAGAAAGTGTACCACTCCAGTATGTATTTCTAACCTTTTAATCTTCACTTCAATTCAAATGCTCTGTAGGCTATGCTGTGGAACACATCAATATTCACCACCATGCCTACTTTCACTCTTTTTCCCGTGTCTGCATGACATTTCACAATAATAAGTAATAATGCTATCCATTAGTTCACTGGAAGTCAGTGTGTGACTCACTGTCAGTGTGTGACCCGTGTTTAAACAGGTGCCCTGGCCTGTATATCCATGGAGATCCTATTCAATTACTAGTTAGTATTCTAACTCCTAATACTGTGTGTATAGCGCTAGTTTAACACAGTTATCCTGGCTTCACTATTCACCTCACACCCGCTGCCAGCTGGTTTACATTCTAGACATCAACTCATTCTACAATGTCTTTCATCCTTTGGATACTTCATGTGTTGTTATCTCTAGTCCGCAGTTATTTCTAAAGGGGGGGAGGCACCTCACTCACTCACCACCATGTCACATTGCTGACCTCAATACCACAGCTGGGGTCACTTCCATTTCAGTTCAGGCAGTTGAAATAAGGATAATAATGGGCAGCTTTAAATTTGTTCACTGGATTTCAAGTAATGTCGTGCTGAAATTAAATGGAATTGATCCCATCCTTGTTCACCTCTAACCTACCTGTGTCCTTCAGCCATTTAAAACTACTAGGTACTGTACCTCAGTGCTGAGAAAGACTACTACAGTACTAATATATCTTCAAGCAAGTAGCCTCCACTGTGTCTAGAGGTTTTTGCTTAAAAGGGAAAATCCACTCAAAAACAACATTTTGCTATTCTTTTCAGTAGTCCACTGTTGACACAGAGTTTTCAAGCGATTGGACTTTCAAGAAGCAACGTGTTACCGGCCACACCATCATGCTGTACTGAGTGTTCATGAATCATTATGTATTGAACGTTCGTTTGTGATTGTACAAAGTGGATGACAAATATTTCACAATGCACTTTACATAAGTACTTTCCTCCTGTTTTTCTGTAGCATATCACAATCCACTTGTTGTTGATGTTTCCTATTGAAGACTACTGTACATATTAATAATTACATATGCTTATTCTTTACATACATTATATGATTTCTGAGGTGTGTTTACCTTTAATCGTATGCATTATTGTTTACTACCTCGCCCGCCCCCCCACCTCACCCTGCAGTCCTGACGTTGATTTACCTAAAGTGTCACAGATGGGTATTGTCCAAGACAATCCCAACCTGAATAGCCCTCCATGCAATCCCATACACTCTTTCCCTCACATATACCCCTCCCTCTCCATCTCAACCCCTCCCTCCATCTTCCCTCCTCTTTGCCTGCAATACAATTCAGCATGTCTTCCCTCTCGCTGCCTGCCTCTCTCCCTCCATCCCACCTCATCTCTCTTTCTCTCTGCCTGCCTCTCTGCCTCCATCCCACCTCATCTCTCTTTCTCTCTCTCTCTGCCTGCCTCTCTCCCTCCAGCCCACCTCATCTCTCTTTCTCTCTCTCTCTGCCTGCCTCTCTCCCTCCAGCCCACCTCATCTCTCTTTCTCTCTCTCTCTGCCTGCCTGCCTCTCTCCCTCCAGCCCACCTCATCTCTCTTTCTCTCTCTCTGTCTGCCTCTCTCCCTCCAGCCCACCTCATCTCTCTTTCTCTCTCTCTCTGCCTGCCTGCCTGCCTCTCTCCCTTCAGCCCACCTCATCTCTCTTTCTCTCTCTCTCTGCCTGCCTGCCTCTCTCCCTCCAGCCCACCTCATCTCTCTTTCTCTCTGTCTGCCTCTCTCCCTCCAGCCCACCTCATCTCTCTTTCTCTCTCTCTCTGCCTGCCTGCCTCTCTCCCTCCAGCCCACCTCATCTCTCTTTCTCTCTCGCTGCCTGCCTCTCTCCCTCCAGCCCACCTCATCTTTCTTTCTCTCTCTCTCTCTCTCTCTCTCTCTCTCTCTCTCTCTCTCTCTCTCTCTCTATTTATACACGTAATACTATACTACACAATAGAATATTCCCCTCTTTTCTCCCTCTCCTTCTCATCCTTTATCTATCTCTCCCTCTCTGTGAACAACAACTATCATAGCATTTTCAATCTCCCTCCCCCGTCTCCCCCGTCTCCCCCGTCTCCTCTCCATCATTCTCTCGCTTTCCCTCCCACACACACATACACTCTGCCAGGCATCATCCTAAATCAAGGCAGGAGAAGAGGGAGGGAAGGAGGGGGAACGTACACACACAGCAGCACATTTTAACACATATTGTCGCTGATATCTTGGCCAAACGTGAATTGTCAAGCCCCATCTAAACGGTGATGTGGTTACCATCCACCCCCTTCTTCATCCCCCGGTCCTCACAGCCTATTCACACACACACACACACACACACACACACACACACACACACACACACACACACACACACACACACACACACACACACACACACACACACACACACACACACACACACACACACACACACACACACACACACCGTACGGACCCCTGTTCTCCCACCCAAGCCGCAGCCCCCAGCCCCAACCACAGCCCCCAGCCATAAGGGAAGAATAGCAGGTCTTACTGAGTCTCCGTGAGCCGATGCATCCCATGGTGTATTCACAAAGGCCCTGGATACAAGCAAGGAAGCGTTACCCTGACACCATGCATTCTCTCTCTCGCGCTTCTCTCTCTTGCTCGCTTCGCTCTCACTCGCTCTCTTGCACATTGTCTCTCCCTCCCTCTCTGGCTCTCTCTCTCTTCTGCGCTTGCTCGCTCAGTCTCTCTCCCTCTCTCTTTACCAGTGCAGTGAGGGTCTTATACGATCCCGTTAGTAAGTTAGTATGACAGAGAGACAGATTTTAGGTAAATATGGAAGAGTGATACTATTATTATTATTGCTATAACTATAACTTGTATTATTACTATTATTATCATCATCATGTGTTGACATTGTGAACATTATTATTACCATAATCATATTATATCTGTATTATATCTGTAGTGAAATCCTAGAGATATGGTAATTGGGAAATCAGGCTAATAGGAAAGGGAAGCATCATATTATTGACAGGCAGTACTCTTGTCCATTAGCCTGTGAAGGGCAGTGTGTTGAATGCTGTGGCTTGTAGCCATACCATTAGAGGTTCAATAGCAGGGGACTGAGTGGTGGGCTTTGTCATTGTTGTCATTGTTGTGGATATAACTGCACTGCTGTAATATTGGAGCTGTAAAACGGGGTTCTCTCTCTGTCTCCCTCTCCTGTGCACGAGCTGCCTAACAACGCACTGCAGCGGTTTCCCAGCCCCTCTACCCATCCTTCTCTCCCCCTCTCTCTGTCACACTCACACTCTCAAATAACACACACACACACAGGGTATTCCTTAAGCATCAAAGATCTCCAAAGCCTTTGCTCTTGGTCATCCCCCTCTCCATCGATCCTACTCTCTGTCATCGCTCTCTCTCATCTCCCTCCTTCTCTCTCTTTATTCTCTCTCTCCCCCTGTTTTCCCTCCCTCTCCTCCTCGTACCATCCCCCTCTCTCTCCCTCCCCCTCTTTCCTGGTTACAAAAACAATGAGAGGAGTGGCCTCATTATCTGCACCCATCTATCTCTCTCATCTCATCTGACCTGCATACACCTCCCACCAAATCTTATTCCCCTATCAATTCAATTTCAATTTTAGGGCTTTATTGGCATGGGAAACATACAGTTGAAGTTGGAAGTTTACATACACTTATGGAGTCATTAAAGCTTGTCTTTCAACTACTCCACAAATTTCTTGATAACAAACTATAGTTTTGGCAAGTCGGTTAGGACATCTACTTTCTGCATGACACAAGTCATTTTTCCAACAATCTTTTACAGACAGATTATTTCACTTCTAATTCACTGTATCACAATTCCAGTGGGTCAGAAGTTTACATACACTAAGTTGGCTGTGCCTTTAAACAGCTTGGAAATTCCAGAAAATTATGTCATGGCTTTAGAAGCTTCTGATAGGCGAAATGACATAATTTGAGTCAATTGGAGGTGTACCTGTGGATCTATTTCAAGGCCTACTGTCACGGCTGGCTGAAGGACTGGACCAAGGTGCAGCATGGTAAGCGTTTTCTCTTTATTAAAAATGACGCCGACAAAACAAAGAACAAAACCAAACCGTGAAGCTTTGGGCTCTGTGCCCTGAACAAAGTCAAAGTTAACTTCCAAGACCTCAGGAAAAAAGCCTAGTTCATCCTTGGGAGCAATTTTCAAATGCCTGAAGGTACCACATTCATCTGTACAAACAATAGTACGCAAGTATAAACATCATGGAACCACGCAGCCATCATACCACTCAGGAAGGAGATTCCTTCTGTCTCCTAGAGATGAATGTACTTTGGTGCGATAAGTGAAAATCAATCCCAGAACAACAGCAAAGGAACCTTGTGAAGTTGCTGAAGGAAACAGGTACAAAAGTATCTATATCCACAGTAAAACAAGACCTATATCGACATAACCTGAAAGTCCACTCAGCAAGGAAGAAGCCACTGCTCCAAAACTGTCAGAAAAAAGACAGAGTACGGTTTGCAACTCCACATGGGGACAAAGATCGTACTTTTTGGAGAAATGTCCTCTGGTCTAATGAAACAAAAATAGAACTGTTTGGCCATAATGACCATCGTTATGTTTGGAGGAAAAAGGGGAGGCTTGCAAGCCAAAGAACTCCATCCCAACCGTGAAGCATGGGGGTGGCAGCATCATGTTGTGGGGGGGCTTTGCTGCTGGAGGGACTCGTGCACTTCACAAAATAGATGGCATCATGAGGATGGAAAATTATGTGGATATATTGAAGCAACATCTCATGACATCAGTCAGGAAGTTAAAGCTTGGTGGCAAATGGATCTTCCAAATGGACAATGACCCCAAGCACACTTCTAAAGTTGTGGCAAAATGGCTTAAGGACAACAAAGTCAAGGTATTCGAGTGGCCATCACAAAGCCCTGACCTCAATCTTATAGACAATTTGTGGGCAGAACTGAAAAAGCGTGTGCGAGCAAGGAGGCCTACAAACCTGACTCAGTTACACCAGCTCTGTCAGGAGGAATGGGCCAAAATTATTGTGGGAAGCTTGTGGAAGGCTACCAGAAATGTTTGACCCAAGTTCAACAGTTTAAAGTTAATGCTACCAAATACTAATTGAGTGTATGTAAACTTCTGACCAACTGGGAATGTGATTAAAAAAATACAAGCTGAAATAAATCGGTCTCTCTACTATTATTCTGACATTTCACATTCTCAAAATTATGTGGTGATCCTAACTGACGTAAGACAGGGAATGTTTACTAGGATTAAATGTCAGGAATTGTGAAAAGCTGAGTTTAAATGTATTTGGCTAAGGTGTATGTAAACGTCTGACTTCAACTGTATGTTAACATTGCCAAAGCAAGTGAAGTAGATAATAAACTAAAGTGAGATAAACAATACAAATGAACAGTAACAGTAACTCACAGAAGTTCCAAAAGAATGTCAAATGGCATATGTCTACATACAGTGTTGTAACGATGTGTGAATAGTTATTGTACAGAAGGGAAAATAAATAAGCATAAATATGGGTTGTATTTACAATGGTGTTTGTTCTTCACTGGTTGCCCTTTTCTTGTGGCACCAGGTCACAAATCTTGCTGCTGTGATGGCACACTGTGGTATTTCACCCAGTAGATATGGGAGTTTATCAAAATTGGGTATGTTTTCTAGTTCTTTGTGGATCTGTGTAATCTCAGGGAAATACGTGTTTCTAATATGGTCATACATTTGGCAGGAGGTTAGGATGTGCAGCTCAGTTTCCACCTCATTTTGTGGGCAGTGAGAACATAGTCTGTCTTCTCTTGAGAAGCAGATCTGCCTACGGTGGCCTTTCTCAATAGCACGGCTATGCTCACTGAGTCTATACATAGTCAACGTTTTCCTTAAGTTTGGGTCAGTCATAGTGGTCAGGTATTCTGCTTCGGACCAAATAGCATTCTAGTTTGCTCTGTTTTGTTAATTCTTTCCAATGTGTCAAGTAATTATATTTTTGTTTTCTCATGATTTGGTTGGGTCGAATTGTGTTGCTGTCCTGGTGCTCTGTGGGGGGTGTTTGTGCTTGGGTCATGCAGAGCGGAACAGGTGAACCCAAGAGCAGACTCAGACGAGGAGACTGGGATGAGGTAACCAAGGTGTTTATTGAAACACGGGGGGAAGATTGAGTGCAGGCCAGGGGAAGCTCGTTTGGGTTGCTGGAAACCAGGTGCGGAGGCTGAGGCTGGAGTGAGAGGTGTGGGGAAGCAGGTCCGGAGGGGAATCCAAGGGAGCGTAGAGTGGGGAATCCAGGACAGAGTAGCAGGACTGATGAGAAGTCGGACTGGAGACAGGGACCAGAGTCAGAACGGGCAGAACTGTAGCAGAGCGGACAACAGTGTCAGGCAAGGGAAACCAGGCACAACAGGAACAGAAGGTGGCACAGAAGGTCCTTCTTGCTTTTTCTCTCAGCTCGTTCACAGCTTTGTGGAAGTTAGCTGTGGTGCTGATGTTTAGGCAGAGGTATGTATAATTTTTTGTGTGCTCTAGGGCAACGGTGTCTAGATGGAATTTGTGTTTGTGGCTCTGGAAAATGTAGATTTTCTGGAACACCATTATTTTTGTTTTACTGAGATTTACTGTGCTCCTGAGTGGCACAGTGGTCTAAGGCACTGCATCTCAGTGCTAGAGGCGTCACTAAAGACCTGGTTCAATTCCAGGCTGTATCACAACCGGCTGTGATTAGCAGTAGGGCCCGCACACAATTGGCCCAGGGTCGACCAGGTTAGGGTTTGGCCAGGGTAGGCCGTCAAATAAAATAAAATGCTGTCGGGGCCCAGGTCTGACAGAATCTGTGCAGAAGATCTAGGTGCTGCTGTAGGCCCTCCTTGGTTGGTGACCGAAGCACCAGATCATCAGCAAACAGTAGACATTTGACTTCAGATTCTAGTAGGGTGGGGCCGGGTGCTGCAGACTGTTCGAGTGCCCTGCCAATTTGTTGATATATATGTTAAAGAGGGTGGGGCTTAAGCTGCATCCCTGTCTCACCCCACAGCCCTGTGGCAAGAAATGTGTGTTTTTTGCTCATTTTAACCGAACACTTGTTGTTTATGTACATGGATTTGATAAAGTTGTATGTTTTTCCCTCAACACCACTTTCCATCAATTTGTAAAGCAGACCTTCATGCCAAATTAAGTCAAGGGCTTTTTAAAAATCAACCAAGCATGAGACGACTTTGCCTTTGTTTTTTAATTTTATTTAACCTTTATTTAACTAGGCAAGTCAGTTAAGAACAAATTCTTATTTACAATGACGGCCTACCCCGGCCAAACCCGGACGACGATGGGCCAATTTTGCGCCGCCCTATGAGACTCCCAACCATGTGATTCAGCCTGGATTCAAACCAGGGACTGTAGTGTCGCCTCTTGCACTGAGATGCAGTGCCTTAGACCGCTGCGCCACTCTGTATGTTTGTTTGTCAATTAGGGTGTGCAGGCTGAACGCGTGGTCTGTCAGACGGGAATTTGGTAAAAAGCCCATTTGACATTTGCTCAGTACATTGTTTTCACTGAGGAAATGTATGAGTCTGGTGTTAATGATAATGCAGAGGATTTTCCCAAGGTTGCTGTTGACGCATATCCCATGGCAGTTATTGGGGTCAAATTTGTCTTCACTTTTGTGGATTGGGGTGATCAGGCCTTGGTTCCAAATATTGGTGAAGATGTCAGAGTATGATGATGTTAAAGTATAGATAGTTTAAGTATAGCCAATTGGAGTTTGTTGTCTGAATATTTGATTATTTCGTTGAGGATACCATCAACACCACAGGCCTTTTTGGGTTGGAGGGATTCTATTTTGTCCTGTTGTTCATTCAATGTTATTGGAGAATCCAGTGGGTTCTGGTAGTTTTTAATAGTTGAGTCTAAAACTTGTATTTGATCATGTATATGTTTTGCTGTTTATTCTTTGTTATAGGGCCAAAAAGATGGGAGAAGTGGTTTATCCATACATTTTAGATAGATAACTCTTTGTGTTGTTGTTTGATTAGTGTGTTCCAATTGTCCCAAAATCTATGGATTCTTCAAATACATTGAGCTCATTTCTGACATGATATTCCTTCTTTTTCCGTGGTGTATTTCTGTATTGAGCCCCACCTTATCTCAGCTCACTGATCACCATAGCATCACCCACCCGTAGCACGTGCTCCAGCAGATATATTTCACTGGTCACCATAGCAGCACCCACCCGTAGCACGTGCTCCAGCAGGTATATTTCACTGGTCACCATAGCAGCACCCACCCGTAGCACGCGCTCCAGCAGATATATTTCACTGGTCACCATAGCAGCACCCACCCGTAGCACGTGCTCCAGCAGGTATATTTCACTGGTCACCATAGCAGCACCCACCCGTAGCACGTGCTCCTGCAGGTATATTTCACTGGTCACCATAGCAGCACCCACCCGTAGCACGTGCTCCTGCAGGTATATTTCACTGATCACCATAGCAGCACCCACCCGTAGCACGTGCTCCAGCAGGTATATTTCACTGGTCACCATAGCAGCACCCACCCGTAGCACGTGCTCCTGCAGGTATATTTCACTGGTCACCATAGCAGCACCCACCCGTAGCACGCGCTCCTGCAGGTATATTTCACTGGTCACCATAGCAACACCCACCCGTAGCATGTGCTCCTGCAGGTATATTTCACTGGTCACCATAGCAGCACCCACCCGTAGCATGCGGTATATTTCTCCAGCAGGTATATTTCACTGGTCACCATAGCAACACCCACCCGTAGCATGTGCTCCTGCAGGTATATTTCACTGGTCACCATAGCAACACCCACCCGTCGTAGCACGTGCTCCTGCAGGTATATTTCACTGGTCACCATAGCAGCACCCACCCGTAGCACGTGCTCCAGCAGGTATATTTCACTGGTCACCATAGCAGCACCCACCCGTAGCACGTGCTCCAGCAGGTATATTTCACTGGTCACCATAGCAGCACCCACCCGTAGCACGCGCTCCAGCAGGTATATTTCACTGGTCACCATAGCAGCACCCACCCGTAGCACGCGCTCCAGCAGGTATATTTCACTGGTCACCATAGCAGCACCCACCCGTAGCACGCGCTCCAGCAGGTATATTTCACTGGTCACCCCCAAAGCCAATTCCTACTTTGGCCGCCTTTCCTTCCAGTTCTCTGCTGCCAATGACTGGAATAAATTTCAAAAATCACTGAAGGTGGAGACTCATATCTCCCTCACTAACTTTAAGCACCAGCTGTCAGAGCAGCTCACAGATCACTGCACCTGTACATAGCCCATCTGTATATAGCCCATCCAACTACCTCATCCCCACACTGTTATTTTTTTTGTTTGTTGCTCCTTTGCACCCCAGTATCTCTACTTGCACATTCATCTTCTGCACATCTATCACTCCAGTGTTTAATTGCTAAATTGTAATTACCACTATGCCGCCATGGCCAATTTATTGCCTTACCTCCCTTATCTTACCTCATTTGCACACACTGTATATATACTTTTTTCTATTGTGTTATTGACTGTATGTTTGTTTACTCCATGTGTAACTCTGTGTTGTTGTTTGTGTCGCACTGGTTTGCTTTATCTTGGCCAGGTTGCAGTTGTAAATGAGAACTGGTTCTCAACTAGCCTACCTGGTGAAATAAAAAATAAATGGTTTTAGTGATTCACCATAGTCAAGGTGTAGACTCAGGTTTTCTGAGTATCTATGTTTTTGGTTGGATATGTTTCTCAATTGCTTTCTTAGGTTTTTGCATTCTTCATCAAACCATTTGTCATTGTTGTTAATTTTCTTCTGGTTTTATGTTTGACATTTTTAGATGTGATGGGCAAATTTACTGTTTAGGTTTTCTACTGCCAAGTTTATACCTTCACTATTACAGTGGAACGCTTTGTCCAGGAAATTGTCTGAAAGGAATTTAATTTGTTATTGCCTAATTGTCTTTTGGTATATTTCCACACTACATTCCTTCCATCTAAAGCATTTCTTAATAGTATTCAGTTCCTTTGGCTTTGATGCCTCATGCTTGATTATTGCTCTGTTCAAATAGACTGTGATTTTGCTGTGATCTGATAGGGGTGTCAGTAGGCTGACTGTGAACGCTCTGAGAGACTCTGGGTTGAGGTCAGTAATAAAGTAGTCTACAGTACTACTGACAAGAGATGAGCTATAGGTGTACCTACTCTCTCCCACCCTCCACCTCTCCCTCCCTTTCCATCTCTCTCTCTCCCTCTCACCACTTCTCTCTCCTACCCTCCACCTCTCCTTCCCTCTCTAGAGGGACTATATATTTATGATGGGCTGTTTCTGTTTCTATAAGGGTTTGTCTGCCAAATGACGCAGGGCTGGCACAAGCAGCAGGCATGGTCAATCATGTTTCCTTGAGTTCACACACACTGAAGAAGGCAGACAGGGAGGAGAGAGACGGGGAGGGACAGATGGAGACAGAGAGCATGAGGGAGGCAGATGGGGGAGGTAGTGAAAAAGAGCGGGGGATGCTTTGAGTCATGGAAGGCTGAGCAGAGGTGAAGACGAGACACTCAAATTAGTATTCCAGGAGGGATGGAGGGAGAGAGGTAGAAGAGAGGGAAGGAAAGAGGGATGGAGGAGAGAGGGAAGGAAAGAGGGAAGGAGGGAGAGAGAGAGGGACGGAGAGAGGGAAGGAGGGAGAGAGCGATGGAGAGAGAGAGGGAAGGAGAGAGGGAAGGAGAGAGGGATGGAGGGAGAGAGGGAAGGAGGAGAGAGGGAAGGAGAGAGAGGGGAGGGAGGGAGGGAGGGAGGGAGGAAGGGAGGGAGGGAGGGAGGGAGGGAGGGAGGGAGGGGGAGGGAGGGAGGGAGGAGAGGAGGAGAGGGAGGAGAGGGGAGGAGAGGGAAGGAAAGAGGGATGAGGGAGGAGAGGGAAGGAGGAGAGAGGGAAGGAGGAGGAGGAGGGGGAAAGGAAAGAGGGAATAATATAATAATAATAATATATGCCATTTAGCTGAGGCTTTTATCCAAAGCGACTTACAGTCATGTGTGCATACATTCTACGTATGGGTGGTCCCGAGGGATCGAACCCACTACCCTGGCGTTACAAGCGCCATGCTCTACCAACTGAGCCACAGAAGGAAGGAGGAGAGAGGGAAGGAAAGAGGGAAGGAGGGAGAGAGGGTTAGTGTACAGTAGAGACAACCAATTTACAGTAGAGGGTAATGTGAACTGCTAGATGGAGGAAGGTTGGGGTTAGATGTGATGTCACAAGGTGACCACTAGGGGGTGAATAAGGTAGGAGTTAAATGTGATGTCACAAGGTGACCACCAGGGGGTGAATAAGGTAGGAGTTAAATGTGATTTCACAAGATCACCACCAGGGGGTGAATAAGGTAGGAGTTAGACGTGATGTCACAAGGTGACCACTAGGGGGTGAATAAGGTAGGAGTTGGATGTGATGTCACAAGGCGACCACCAGGGGGTGAATAAGGTAGGAGTTAAATGTGATTTCACAAGATCACCACCAGGGGGTGAATAAGGTAGGAGTTAGACGTGATGTCACAAGGTGACCACTAGGGGGTGAATAAGGTAGGAGTTAAATGTGATGTCACAAGGTGACCACCAGGGTTTTTTTGTGTGGGTTTTTTCACCTTTATTTAACCAGGTAGGCTAGTTGAGAACATGTTCTCATTTACAACTGCGACCTGGCCAAGATAAAGCAAAGCAGTGTGACACAAACAACAACACAGAGTTACACATGGAGTAAACAATAAACAAGTCAATAACACAGTGGAAAAAATAAAAAAAATAGTCTATATACATTGTATGCAAAAGGCATGAGGAGGTAAGCGAATAATTACAATTTGGCAGATTAACACTGGAGTGATAAATGATCAAGTAAATGTGCAGGTAGAGATACTGGTGTGCAAAAGAGCAGAAAAGTAAATAAATAAAAACAGTATGGGGATGAGGTAGGTAAATTGGGTGGGCTATTTACCGATGGACTATGTACAGCTGCAGCGATCGGTTAGCTGCTCAGATAGCAGATGTTTAAAGTTGGCGAGGGAGATAAGAGTCTCCAACTTCAGCGATTTTTGCAATTCGTTCCAGTCACAGGCAGCAGAGAACTGGAAGGAAAGGCGGCCAAATGAGGTGTTGGCTTTAGGGATGGTCAGTGAGATACACCTGCTGGAGCGCGTGCTACGGGTGGGTATTGACATCGTGACCAGTGAACTGAGATAAGGCGGAGCTTTACCTAGCATGGACTTGTAGATGACCTGGAGCCAGTGGGTCTGGCGACGAATATGTAGCGAGGACCGGCCGACTAGAGCATACAGGTCGCAGTGGTGGGTGGTATAAGGTGCTTTAGTAACAAAACGGCACTGGGATAAACTGCATCCAGTTTGCTGAGTAGAGTATTGGAAGCTATTTTGTAGATGACATCGCCGAAGTCGAGGATCGGTAGGATAGTCAGTTTTACTAGGGTAAGTTTGGCAGCGTGAGTGAAGGAGGGGTGAATAAGGTAGGAGTTAAATGTGATGTCACAAGGTGACCACCAGGGGGTGAATAATGTAGGAGTTAGACGTGATGTCTCTCTCTCTCGCTCTCAATTCAATTCAAAGGGCTTCATTGGCATGGGAAACATATGCTTACATTGCCATAGCAAGTGAAATAGATAATAAACAAAAGTTAAATAAACAATAAAAAAATAACAGTAAACATTACACATTTCAAATGTTATAATATTGGCTAAGTACAGTGTTGTAACAATGTGCAAGTAGTTGAAGTATGAAAGGGAAAATAAATAAATAGATAAATATAGGTTGTATTTACAAAGGTGTTTGTGCTCCTCTGGTTGCCCTTTTCTTATGGCAACGGGCCACAAATCTTGCTGCTGTGATTGCGCACTGTGGAATTTCACCTAACAGATATTGGAGTTTATTCATGTTTGATTTGTTTTCTAATTCTTTACGGGTCTGTTTGATCTGTGGGAAATATGTGTCTTTAATGTGGTCATACAGTTGGCAGGAGGTTAGGAAGTGTAACTCAGTTTCCACCTCATTTTGTGGGACATGGGCACATGTCTTTTCTCGAGAGCCAGGTGTGCCTATGGCGGCCTCCCTCAATAGCAAGGCTATGCTTACTGGTTGGTGAGTGGACCCCAGACCTCACAACCAATGGGTTCGATAACTGATTGAAGTATTGGGATGTTTTATGTTCCTTGTGATGGCATAGAAAGCCTTCTGGCCTTGTCTTTTAGATCATTCACAGCCTTGTGGAAGTTACCTGTGGTGTTAATGTTTAGGCCAAGGTAGGTGTAATTCTTTATGTCCTCTAGGGCAAGTGTCTAGACAGAATTTGTATTTGCTGTCTTGGCTACTGGACCTTTTTGGAACACCATTATTTTAGTCTTAGATTTCTGACATTTACTGTCAGGGCCCAAGTCTGACAGAATCTGTGCAGAAGATCTAGATGCTACTGTAGGCCCTCCTTGGTTGGGGACAGAAGCACCAGATCATCTGCAAACAGTAGACAGTAGATGCCAATTAGACATTTGCTCAGGACATTGCTGTCACTGAGGAAATGTTGGAATCCAGTGTGTTCTGGTGGTCTTTAATAGCTGGTTCTAAGTTTAGTAAATGATCACGTATATGTTTTTGCTCTTGGTTCTTGTTATCCTCTTTGGCCAAGGAGGCGACCCACCTTGACAACATCTGGTGAAAGTGCAGAGTGCCAAATTCAAATTACAGAAATAGTAATACTAAACATTCATGAAAATACAGGTGTTATACATCGGTTAAAAGATTAACTTCTTGGGCCTCCCGGGTGGAGCAGTGGTTAAGGGTGCTGCAATGCAGTGTCAGCTGTGCCACCAGAGACACTGGGTTCGTGCCCAGGCTCAGTCGTAACTGTCCTCGACCGGGAGGTCCGTGGGGCGATGCACAATTGGCCTGGCATTGTCCAGGTTAGGAAGGGTTTGGCCGGTAGGGATATCCTTGTCTCATCGCGCACCAGCGACTCCTGTGGCGTGCCAGGCGCAGTGCACGCTAACCAAGGTTGCCAGGTGCACAGTGTTTCCTCCAACACATTGGTGCTTCTGGGTTGGATGCACGCTGTGTTAAGAAGCAGTGCGGCTTGGTTGGGTTGTGTATCGGAGGACGCACGACTTTCGACCTTCGTGTCTGTACGGGAGTTGTAGCGATGAGACAAGATAGTAGCTACTAACAATTGGATAAATAAAAAAAGGTTAACTTCTTGTTAATCCAGCCGATTTGTCAGATTTCAAAAAGGCTTTACAGAGAAAGCATACCATGCTGGGGACAGCGCCCCGCTTACAAAAGCATACAAACATTTTCCAACCAAGTAGAGGAGTCACGAAAGTCAGAAATAGCGATAAAATAAATCACTTACCTTTGAAGATCTTCATCTGGTTGCAATCAGGGTCCCAGCTACACAATAAATGGTTGTTTTGTTCGATAACGTCCCTCTTCATATCCCAAAAACTCAGTTTTGTTTGCGCGTTTTGTTCAGTAATCCACTGGCCAAAAGGTCTAATTTTTCTTAATTTTTCAGAAAACAAGCCTGAAACCATGTCTAAAGACTGTTGACATCTAGTCCAAGCCATAGGAACTGCAATCTGGGCCCTAACCACTTACATAGTCAATAGGCTTTCAATATAAAACCACTCACATAAAAAACAATCCCATTTCCTGGATGGATTTTCCTCTGGTTTTCACCTGCCATATCAGCTCTGTTATACTAAACAGACATTATTTTAACAGTTTTAGAAACTTCAGAGTGTTTTCTATCCAAATCTACCAATTATATGCATATCCTAGCTTCTGGGCCTGAGTAACATGTAGTTTACTTTGGACACGTTTGTCATCCAAACCTCAAAATACTGCCCCCTAGCGTAAAGACGTTTTAAATGACTGAAAAGGTTGGAGAAGTGGTTTATCCATACATCTCCATTTTTGATAGATAGCTCTTCGTGTTGTTGTTTGTTTAGTGTGTTCCAATTTTTCCAGAAGTGATTTGAATCCATGGATTTTTCAATGAGCTGTTTTCTGAACTCCTGTTCCTTCTTTTTCTTCGTGTATATCTTGATTGTTTTAGTGTTTCAACATAGTGTTTGTCTCTCTCTCCCTGTCTGTCCATCACTCTGTCTCTCTTTGTTTGTAAGATAGTGTTTCTGACTCCTCTCTGTCAGTCTCTTTCCTTTCCCCTCCAGGTCACACCTCTGAGACCTTTATCCTCTCTTTCTCCTCTCTTAATCTCCCGTTATCTCTCCATCAGTCTGTGTCTCTTTGTTTGTAAGATAGTGTTTCTGACTCCTCTCTGTCAGTCTCTTTCCTTTCCCCTCCAGGTCACACCTCTGAGACCTTTATCCTCTCTTTCTCCTCTCTTAATCTCCCGTTATCTCTCCATCAGTCTGTGTCTCTTTGTTTGTAAGATAGTGTTTCTGACTCCTCTCTGTCAGTCTCTTTCCTTTCCCCTCCAGGTCACACCTCTGAGACCTTTATCCTCTCTTTCTCCTCTCTTTAATCTCCCGTTATCTCTCCATCAGTCTGTGTCTCTTTGTTTGTAAGATAGTGTTTCTGACTCCTCTCTGTCAGTCTCTTTCCTTTCCCCTCCAGGTCACACCTCTGAGACCTTTATCCTCTCTTTCTCCTCTCTTAATCTCCCATTATCTCTCCATCAGTCTGTGTCTCTTTGTTTGTAAGATAGTGTTTCTGACTCCTCTCTGTCAGTCTCTTTCCTTTCCCCTCCAGGTCACACCTCTGAGACCTTTATCCTCTCTTTCTCCTCTCTTAATCTCCCGTTATCTCTCCATCAGTCTGTGTCTCTTTGTCGATAAGTGCTTGTGACTCTTCCTTTATACCTCCATCTTGTTCTCTCACTCTCTCTCAATGTAGGATATATCATGTGTTTAATCCTGCTGGTGGCGGAACATGCACCCAAACATTGCTGTGACAGTGCTGTGATCTACAGTACGACATGGCTGCTGTCACTGTGAGGCAAGGTCAGCCACAGAGGGAACAAAGACTTGACAATAATCTCACCTGTGATGCATTTGCCCACGCAAAAATGGCCATCACACACACACACACACACACACACACACACACACACACACACACACACACACACACACACACACACACACACACACACACACACACACACACACACACACACACACACACACACACACACACACACACACAGAAGGATGAGATATTCCACCTGCATGGTTAACACAGCAAAGGTTAAAACACACTGAGTGACATTGCAACTGGCTCTGCAACATCCAACACAGATGACTTCCACATACCTGTCAGTCTTATTGATCCTGTGTGGAGCGACAGTTGTAACAGTCTTTCAGCGTGCTTCCTGTTTAGAGCAGCGTGCAACATGCTTCTAATCATTGGTTGCCATGTTGCCATTCCAGTTAATCTGACTGTTATATGTGCTGTTTGTGATGTTGCTGATGTTGAATGATAATGGATTGCATTTGAGTGCTGCGTATTTCTTAACATCCAAACCAAATCACTCACGTATCTCGCTGTCTCTCTCCATCAACTGATGGAAGGGGATTTTCTTGACTGCTTTCATGTTTTAAGACAATGTGTTCATTCATTTTAGATATGACTTGTTGAAATCAAAGATTAACAGTACAATGGGAATACAAGGCTTCAAATCAAATGTATTTATAAAGCCCTTCGTACATCAGCTGATATCTCAAAGTGCTGTACAGAAACCCAGCCTAAAACCCCAAACAGCAAGCAATGCAGGTGTAGAAGCACGGTGGCTAGGAAAACTCCCTAGAAAGGCCAAAACCTAGGAAGAGACCTAGAGAGGAACCAGGCTATGTGGGGTGGCCAGTCCTCTTCTGGCTGTGCCGGGTGGAGATTATAACAGAACATGGCCAAGATGTTCAAACGTTCATAAATGACCAGCATGGTCGAATAATAATAAGGCAGAACAGTTGAAACTGGAGCAGCAGCACGGTCGGGTGGACTGGGGACAGTAAGGAGTAATCATGTCAGGTAGTCCTGGGGCACGGTCCAAGGGCTCAGGTCAGTTGAAACTAGTAAATTATCTCCCTCTCTGTTTCACTTTCTCTCCATCACCATTCCTTACTCTCTATCCTTCTCTCTATCACTATCCCTTACTCTCTTTTCTTCTCTTTATCTCTATCCCTTACTCTCTCTTCTTCTCTCTATCACTATCCCTTATTCTCTCTCCTTCTCTCTATCACTATCCCTTACTCTCTCTATCACTATCCATTACTCTCTCCTCTCTATCACTATCCCTTACTCTCTATCCTTCTCTCTATCACTATCCCTTACTCTCTCTCCTTCTCTCTATCACTATCCCTTACTCTCTCTTCTTCTCTCTATCACTATCCCTTATTCTCTCTCCTTCTCTCTATCACTATCCCTTACTCTCTCTATCACTATCCATTACTCTCTCCTCTCTATCACTATCCCTTACTCTCTATCCTTCTCTCTATCACTATCCCTTACTCTCTTTTCTTCTCTTTATCTCTATCCCTTACTCTCTCTTCTTCTCTCTATCACTATCCCTTATTCTCTCTCCTTCTCTCTATCACTATCCCTTACTCTCTCTATCACTATCCATTACTCTCTCCTCTCTATCACTATCCCTTACTCTCTATCCTTCTCTCTATCACTATCCCTTACTCTCTCTCCTTCTCTCTATCACTATCCCTTACTCTCTCTCCTTCTCTCTATCACCATCCTTTACTCTCTCTCCTTCTCTCTATCACTATCCCTTACTCTCTCTCCTTCTCTCTATCACCATCCCTTACTCTCTCTCCTTCTCTCTATCACTATCCCTTACTCTCTCTCCTTCTCTCTATCACTATCCCTTACTCTCTCTCCTTCTCTCTATCACTATCCCTTACTCTCTCTCCTTCTCTCTATCACCATCCTTTACTCTCTCTCCTTCTCTCTATCACTATCCCTTACTCTCTATCCTTCTCTCTATCACTATCCCTTACTCTCTCTCCTTCTCTCTATCACTATCCCTTACTCTCTCTCCTTCTCTCTATCACTATCCCTTACTCTCTCTCCTTCTCTCTATCACTATCCCTTACTCTCTCTCCTTCTCTCCATCACCATTCCTTACTCTCTCTCCTTCTCTCTATCACCATCCCTTACTCTCTCTCCTTCTCTCCATCACTATCCCTTACTCTCTCTCCTTCTCTCCATCACCATTCCTTACTCTCCCTCCTTCTCTCTATCACTATCCCTTACTCTCTCTCCTTCTCTCCATCACCATTCCTTACTCTCTCTCTCCTTCTCTCTATCACTATCCCTTACTCTCTCTCCTTCTCTCTATCACTATCCCTTACTCTCTCTCCTTCTCTCTATCACTATCCCTTACTCTCTCTCCTTCTCTCTATCACTATCCCTTACTCTCTCTCCTTCTCTCTATCACTATCCCTTACTCTCTCTCCTTCTCTCTATCACTATCCCTTACTCTCTCTCCTTCTCTCCATCACCATTCCTTACACTCTCTCTCCATCTTATCTCCCTGTTCTCGCTCACTGTATGTGTCCTGAGGACAGAGTGAGTGAGTGTGTGTGTGTCACATGTGGTGCTGGTGGTGGGAGGAGGGAGGTTTGTCGTTAGGCTCTGATGTATCCAGAGGAGGCTGGTGGGGGGAGCTACAGGAGGATGGCTTAATTGTAATGGCTGGAAAGGAATAAGTGGAACCGAGTCAAACGTGTGGTTTCCAAATGTTTGATGTGTTTGATATCGTTCCATCGATTCCAATACAGCCATTACAATGAGCCCGTCACACCAAAGCTCCTCCCACCAGCCTCCTCTGGATTTAACCTCACACCACCATTTGGAGAGGGAAAAGAAGGACGAAAACAGCCCTTGTGAGGGAGAGAGGAAGATGGGAGGGGAAGGAGAACTTGTAGTAGGGTCAGAGGGGAAGGTGTGAAAGAGAGAGAGTGAAAGAGAGTGAAAGAGAGAGAGAGAGAGAGAGAGAGAGAGAGAGAGAGAGAGAGAGAGGAGAGGAAGGAGGACAGTGAGAGAAAGAGGGGAAGTTGTTGTGTTATTGGGGAAAGAGGCTGTTTATGTCTGATAAGCTGTTCTGTTTTGCCTGGCCATGCTAATGGAAATAGGATTGTATGAGTCTGGGTGCAATGTAGGTTGGTTTTCACCTCGTAAATGTGGAATGTTTGAGTGTGATGAATGTGATTCATGTAAATGTCAATGTGGGCACGCAGTATGTGTGATGTGTGTAAAGGTCTTCGAGGAGATATATTAAACAGGCTGGCCCACACCAGACAGCTCTAATAGACAGGACACATGGCAGTGGGCGGAAAGCACACATAACTCATGTCACGTGAGTAAGTCTCAAGGTCTCTGTGTGTGTTAAGAGATCCCAGTTCTCTTCTATAATTCAGTATCATTTTCTCTCTCTCTCCCTCTCCTCTTACCCTCATTCTCTCTCTCTCTCTCTCTCTTTTTACTCTCTCCCTTTCTCCTCTTACCCTCATCTCTCTCTCTTTACTCTTACCCTCATCTCTCTCTCACTCTCTAATCTTACTCTCATTCTCTCTCTACTCTTACCCTCATTCTCTCTCTCTCCTCTTACCCTCATTCTCTCTCTCTCTTTACTCTTAACCTCATTCAATTCAATTCAATTCAATTCAAGGGCTTTATTGGCATGGGAAACGTGTTAACATTGCCAAAGCAAGTGAGGTAGACAACATACAAAGTGAATATATAAAGTGAAAAACAACAAAAATTAACAGTAAACATTACACATACAGAAGTTTCAAAACAGTAAAGACATTACAAATGTAATATTATATATATATACAGTGTTTTAACAATGTACAAATGGTTAAAGGACACAAGATAAAATAAATAAGCATAAATATGGGTTGTATTTACAATGGTGTTTGTTCTTCACTGGTTGCCCTTTTCTCGTGGCAACAGGTCACAAATCTTGCTGCTGTGATGGCACACTGTGGAATTTCACCCAGTAGATATGGGAGTTTTTCAAAATTGGATTTGTTTTCGAATTCTTTGTGGATCTGTGTAATCTGAGGGAAATATGTCTCTCTAATATGGTCATACATTGGGCAGAAGGTTAGGAAGTGCAGCTCAGTTTCCACCTCATTTTGTGGGCAGTGAGCACATAGCCTGTCTTCTCTTGAGAGCCATGTCTGCCTACGGCGGCCTTTCTCAATAGCAAGGCTATGCTCACTGAGTCTGTACATAGTCAAAGCTTTCCTTAATTTTGGGTCAGTCACAGTGGTCAGGTATTCTGCCGCTGTGTACTCTCTGTGTAGGGCCAAATAGCATTCTAGTTTGCTCAGTTTTTTTTGTTAATTCTTTCCAATGTGTTCAGTAATTATCTTTTTGTTTTCTCATGATTTGGTTGGGACTCTTCTCCAGGTTCATCTCTCTGTAGGTGATGGCTTTGTTATGGAAGGTTTGTGAATCGCTTCCTTTTAGGTGGTTGTAGAATTTAACAGCTCTTTTCTGGATTTTGATAATTAGTGGGTATCGGCCTAATTCTGCTCTGCATGCATTATTTGGTGTTCTACGTTGTACACGGAGGATATTTTTGCAGAATTCTGCGTGCAGAGTCTCAATTTGGTGTTTGTCCCATTTTGTGAAGTCTTGGTTGGTGAGCGGACCCCAGACCTCACAACCATAAAGGGCAATGGGCTCTATGACTGATTCAAGTATTTTTAGCCAAATCCTAATTGGTATGTTGAAATGTATGTTTCTTTTGATGGCATAGAATGCCCTTCTTGCCTTGTCTCTCAGATCGTTCACAGCTTTGTGGAAGTTACCTGTGGCGCTGATGTTTAGACCAAGGTATGTATAGTTTTTGTGTGCTCTAGGGCAACAGTGTCTAGATTGAATTTGTATTTGTGGTCCTGGTGACTGGACCTTTTTTGGAACACCATTATTTTGGTCTTACTGAGATTTACTGTTAGGGCCCAGGTCTGACAGAATCTGTGCATAAGATCTAGGTGCTGCTGTAGGCCCTCCTTGGTTGGTGACAGAAGCACCAGATCATCAACAAACAGCAGACATTTGACTTCGGATTCTAGCAGGGGGAGGCCGGGTGCTGCAGACTTTTCTAGTGCCCGCGCCAATTCGTTGATATATATGTTGAAGAGGGTGGGGCTTAAGCTGCATCCCTGTCTAACCCCACGACCCTGTGTGAAGAAATGTGTGTGTTTTTTGCCAATTTTAACCACACACTTGTTGTTTGTGTACATGGATTTTATAATGTTGTATGTTTTACCCCCAACACCACTTTCCATCAATTTGTATAGCAGACCCTCATGCCAGATTGAGTCGAAGGCTTTTTTGAAATCAACAAAGCATGAGAAGACTTTGCCTTTGTTTTGGTTTGTTTGGTTGTCAATTAGGGTGTGCAGGGTGAATACATGGTCTGTTGTACGGTAATTTGGTAAAAAGCCAATTTGACATTTGCTCAGTACATTGTTTTCATTGAAGAAATGTACGAGTCTGCTGTTAATAATAATGCAGAGGATTTTCCCAAGGTTACTGTTGACACATATTCCACGGTAGTTATTGGGGTCAAATTTGTCTCCAATTTTGTGGATTGGGGTGATCAGTCCTTGGTTCCAAATATTGGGGAAGATGCCAGAGCTAAGTATGATGTTAAAGAGTTTTAGTATAGCCAATTGGAATTTGTTGTCTGTATATTTGATCATTTCATTGAGGATACCATCAACACCACAGGCCTTTTTGGGTTGGAGGGTTTTTATTTTGTCCTGTAACTCATTCAATGTAATTGGAGAATCCAGTGGGTTCTGGTAGTCTTTAATAGTTGATTCTAAGATCTGTATTTGATCATGTATATGTTTTTGCTCTTTATTCTTTGTTATAGAGCCAAAAAGATTGGAGAAGTGGTTTACCCATACATCTCCATTTTGGATAGATAATTCTTCGTGTTGTTGTTTGTTTAGTGTTTTCCAATTTTCCCAGAAGTGGTTAGAGTCTATGGATTATTCAATTGCATTGAGCTGATTTCTGACATGCTGTTCCTTCTTTTTCCGTAGTGTATTTCTGTATTGTTTTAGTGATTCACCATAGTGAAGGCGAAGATTCAGGTTTTCCGGGTCTCTATGTTTTTGGTTGGACAGGTTTCTCAATTTCATTCTTAGATTTTTGCATTCTTCATCAAACCATTTGTCATTATTGTTAATTTTCTTCAGTTTTCTATTTGAGATTTTTAGATTTGATAGGGAAGCTGAGAGGTCAAATATGTACTGTTAAGATTTTCTACTGCCAAGTTTACACCTTCACTATTACAGTGGAACGTTTTACCCAGAAACTTGTCTAAAAGGGATTGAATTTGTTGTTGCCTAATTGTTTTTTGGTAGGTTTCCAAACTGCATTCCTTCCATCTATAGCATTTCTTAATGTTACTCAGTTCCTTTGGCTTTGATGCCTCATGATTGAGTATTTCTCTGTTTAAGTAGACTGTGATTTTGCTGTGGTCTGATAGGGGTGTCAGTGGGCTGACTTTGAACGCTCTGAGAGACTCTGGGTTGAGGTCAGTGATAAAGTAGTCTACAGTACTACTGCCAAGAGATGAGCTATAGGTGTACCTACCATAGGAGTCCCCTCGAAGCCTACCGTTGACTATGTACATACCCAGCGTGTGACAGAGCTGCAGGAGTTGTGACCCGTTTTTGTTGGTTATGTTGTCATAGTTGTGTCTAGGGGGGCATATGTGGGAGGGAATGCTGTTAGCTCCAGGCAGGTGTTTGTCCCCCTGTGTGCTGAGGGTGTCAGGTTCTTGTCCGGTTCTGGCATTGAGGTCACCACAGACTAGTACATGTCCCTGGGCCTGGAAATTATTGATTTCCCCCTCCAGGATGGAGAAGCTGTCTTCATTAAAATATGGGGATTCTAGTGGGGGGATATAGGTAGCACACAGGAGGACATTTTTCTCTGTTAGGATAATTTCCTTTTGAATTTCTAGCCAAATGTAGAATGTTCCTGTTTTGATTAATTTAATGGAGTGAGTTAGGTCTGCTCTATACCAAATTAGCATACCCCCTGAGTCCCTTCCCTGTTTCACACCTGGTAGTTTGGTGGATGGGACTACCAGCTCTCTGTAACCTAGAGGGCAACCAGTGGGTCCGTCTCCTCTATACCAGGTTTCTTGCAGGATGACAATGTCTGTATTACCGATTTCTTTGGTGAAGTCCGGGTTTCTGCTCTTTAGGCCAAAGGCAGATGACCTCAGGCCTTGGATATTCCAGGATAATATAGTGAAGGAATTTTGTTCCATAGAGTGTCCAATGTTGTTGGTCGTGGTTTGGCCTCTCTCTACTCTTACCCTCATTCTCTCTCTCCCTCTACTCTTATCCTCATTCTCTCTCTCCCTCTCTACTCCTACCCTCATTATCTCGCTCTCGCTCTCTCTCTACTCTTACGCTCATTCTCTCCCGCTCTCTCTACTCTTACTCTCATTCTCTCTCTCTCTCTACTCTTAGCCGCATTCTCTCTCTCTTTACTCTTAACCTCATTCTCTCTCTCTTTACTCTTAACCTCATTCTCTCTCTCTCTCTCTCTCTCTCTCTCTCTCGACTCTCACCCTCATTCTCTCTCTCTACTCTCATTCTCTCTCTTTACTCTTACCCTCATTCTCTCTCTCCCTCTCTACTCTTACCCTCATTCTCTCTCTTTACTCTTACCCTCATTCTCTCTCTCTCTTTACTCTTAACCTCATTCTCTCTCTCTCTCTCTCTCTCTCTCTCTCTCTCTCTCTCTCGACTCTCACCCTCATTCTTTTTGACCTTTTTTCCTGTCCACGACCATTCTCTTGCCTACCCCTTTGGATTAATAAACATTGTAAGACTCCAACCATCTGCATCCAGTGTCTGCATCTGGGTCTCGCCTTGTGTCATGATAGTACGAACTGGCCATGACAGACCCAGCAGATTTGGACGAGCTCCGCCACGCTGTCTCCCTGCAAGGAGCCACAATTGGGAGACATGAGGAGTTGGTACAGGGCCTTTTGGAAGGGCTCAGGTCCTTGACGGTACGCCACAACCATGGGTTAAAGGCTATTATTGAGCAAATCAGGGAGTTAGCTCAGAGGCTGCCTGCCACCTCTGGGGAAAAAAACAATCTGTGGTGAGATTGTACAGCCTATCCCGGCTCCCAGAGAGCCCCGCTTACCTCCTGCGGAGCAATATTCGGAGAATCCTGGTCCCTGCTCTTCCGAGAGGAGTCGAAGCCACAAGAACTCTCTCGTGAATCTACGGACGGGTGACTTGGATACTCCTGAGCCTATGCAGTTGGGAAGAACTAGGCTATCAGTTTGGGAGCGCTCACAGAGGATGAATAATAACTATTGTCTGCACTGTAGCGGGGCAGGACATTGTATAGCTACCTGCCCTATTAGGAAACCCCTGTCTCTAGTGGGTACCAGTACTATGGTGAGTCAGACTGGGAGTTCCCTAATTCCCATCACCCGCACACACCTTTTTGCTCTTGTGCTGTGGGGAGACCAATCTAAGTCTCTCTGAGTGCTCATTGACTCTGGGCTGATGAAAATCTTATGGATGCCATGATAGCTTGGTATTCCCACTCAGCCTCTCTCTGTGCCCATGGATGTAGTGGGGCCGTCCGTCTGTCTGCATCTCGAAGGACAAGACCCTGCGTCCGTGCATTGACTACCCGGGACTTAATGACATTACTGTCAAGTATCGTTACCCAATACCTCTCCTCTGCGTTTGAACCTCTCCAGGTGGCCACCGTATTTTCCAAGTTGGACCTTCCAAATGCCTACCACCAGGTTCGGATACGCGAGGGGGATGAGTGGAAGACAGCCTTCAACACAGCCAGTGGACATTATGAGTACCAGGTTAAGCCGTTTGGACTCTCTGGCGGCCCTGTTTTCCAGGCTTTGGTTAACGATGTGCTCCGGGACATGCTTAACCGGTTTGTGTTCGTCTACCTTGACAACATCCTGTTTTTTCCCCGATCTGCACAAGAACATGTTCTTCATGTCAGACAGGTCCTTCAGCGCCTCCTGGAGAACCAACTGTTTGTGAAAGCTGAGTTCCGCCACTCTACCATCACCTTTCTGGGATATGTCATTGCTGAGGGCAATGTTCGTCTTGTATGTTTCCAAGTCAACCAGTGGTTTTCCCGTTCTACAGCTTTTTGCATTCTCCTTTTTCTAGTCCTCCCGGTTTTGACCCTTGCCTGTTTCTGGACTTTGTACCCGCCAGCCATGACCCCGAGCGTGTCTGCCACTCTGTACCTCCTGGACTCTAATCGGGTTTGACCTTTTTTCCTGTCCAGGACCATTTTCTTGCCTACCCCTTTGGATTAATAAACATTGTAAGACTCCAACCATCTGCATCTGGGTCTCACCTTGATTGAGGCGTCTGTTTCAAACTAGACACTCTAATGTACTTGTCCTCTTGCTTAGTTGTGCACCGGGGCCTCCCACTTTTTCTATTCTGGTTAGAGCCAGTTTGAGCTGTTCTGTGAAGGGAGTAGTACACAGCGTTGTACGAGATCCGTTTCCAGCTACAATAGTCATTTACAACATTAACAATGTCTACACTGTATTTCTGATCAATTTGATGCTATTTTAATGGACAAAATGTTTTGCCTTTCTTTCAAAAACAAGGACATTTCTAAGTGACCCTAAACTTTAGAATGGTAGTGCATATACTATAGATGTTTTGAAATCACAGAGAGTTCAGTGAACATTGTGTAGAAATGGCTCTGTAGACTTACGGTGAATTTGAGATGGTCTGTGTTGGTGCCAGGGAGGTAGAAATACAGTGTTTGAGTAATATAGAATGTTGGCTCCCTCACTCAGTTCAGTGTGTGTGTGTGTGTGTGTGTGTGTGTGTGTGTGTGTGTGTGTGTGTGTGTGTGTGTGTGTGTGTGTGTGTGTGTGTGTGTGTGTGTGTGTGTGTGTACGTGTGTGTGTGTGCCTCTTTCATCACGTCATGAATCAGCCCTGGATGCAGAGCAGGATCAGGATTTTAACTCTGCACCAAGATAGGAACAGGTAATGACTCACTGGAGCAGAGAGAGAGGTATAGGGAGGGAGAAGGTGGGGAAGAGAGAAGGAGTGATTGAAGGAGAAGAAAGAAAGAAACTAAGTGGTAGAATATAGAGATTTGGGAAAAGAGGTAATAATTGAATGAGACAGGGAGAAGGAAAAATAGTGAGTGTGAGAAAAAAGAAGGGAAGAGAGAGAAAAAAACGTGAGGGGGAGGGGCAGACTTTTCATACCGGGTTTGGTGACATTCCAGCCTGTCTGGCTGTGATTCTGACACTCTTCTGTGGTTTTAGGCTCACCTCCATGCAGGCTGCAGGACCCCACAGCTGCCCTACCACTGCCTGACTCCAACTACAACCTCCTTGTGAGCCCAGAGATATTTCTGACCTAGAGAAACTGGGGCCTACATATAGGCAATAGGAATTGTTCCTGGTCAGGTCACATGGTAAGAAAAACAAACTACAAATGAGAACAGGATGTCTCTATCTAGCCATGCTGGAGAGTATGGCTAGTGGTGTATAACTACAAATAGGATTGCATGACCTGTCCCTAACCTTAAATAACGATCAAATAGCTGACATGCTTCTTTCTGGCATGACCATCTAGTGATACGCTGGGAGGGACAGATTTCTCAGGCCTGCACCAGTGGAATGCTATGTATGGAAACACTGCATTATTTTCCTAATGGAAGTGGGGAGGGCCTGGAAAGTTTCCATAAGGGACAATAGGCAATCCCATGACCACACCCCAAGGATCCCCATGACCACACCCTCTGGTTCATGGATTAGCCCTAAGAGTGGTGGGTTACACAACACAACACTTTACAACACTACAATGTATAACACAACAGCATACATTATAATCCCGCCACATACTACTATATAAAATAACACAAGTTAAAGTGCTGCTTGTTGACTTGTCACACTGGATTCTTGGAAGATTAGCCCTATTGTGGGCTAAAAGAGAATCAAACTACCTAGCCCCTAGTGTGTGACAGACAGCAAAGAGCGCATCAGTGATAATAGAACAAGGAACTACTATAAGGTGTACAACGCATTCCTGTACCAGCTGTAAAACACACCTGAAAGCACGATAACTAAGACGCTGGAAGGTGAGGTCAAAAGGTGTGTGTGTGTGTATTGGTTCTTCATGTGGGGATCTAAAATCCCCCACAAGGACAGTGAAACAAGGAAAAGTCTACCTTATGGGGACATTTCCCATGTCCCCATGAGGACAAAGGCTATTTTAAGCTTAGGAGTTAGGTTTGGGTAAGGGGTTAGTTGTTAGTTTTAGGAGTTAGGTTTGGGTAAGGGGTTAGTGGTTAGGTTTAGGGTTTGGGTAAGGGGTTAGTCGTTAGGTTTGGGTAAGGGGTTAGTGGTTAGGTTTAGGAGTTAGGTTTAGGGTTTGGGTAAGGCGTTAGTCGTTAGGTTTAGGAGTTAGGTTTGGGTAAGGGGTTAGTGGTTAGGGTTTGGGTAAGTGGTTAGGTTTAGGGTTATGGGTTAAGGTTTATGGTTAGGGAAAATATGATTTTGAATGAAAATGAATTTTAGGTCCCCACGAGGATAGAAAACATAACGTGTGTGTGATAGGGAAGCCGTGTCAGAGGTAGCAGATGTGCAGGATGGGAGGGGTCATTCTCCGTGGTTGTGATATTACTGTGGGTTAGGGTTAGGCTCACATCCTCATGTCAGTAGGAACAGTTAGGGTCTATGAGGTACCATGTCCTTTTTTTTCACTCAATCAAACTGAGTAACAGAGCCACAGCAATGTATTACTTTATATTTCAATGAAATAATGGTTATGCATGTATGTGATACCTGAACCAAACTGCATGGAAATGCCTTTTACACCAGGACAGGATCAGGGCTTTCAGCGAGTGCAACAGCACTATGTGATGTGGCCTTTCTCTTTCCCTTGTGTCCCCCAACCATTTTAGTGTCTGTACCTAATCAAGCCTCTACCTCCAGTATCTCTCTCCTCCCTCTCTCTCATTCCCTCTCTCCCCTCCCTCTCTCCCCTCCCTCTCTCCCCTCCCTCTCTCCCCTCCCTCTCTCTCCTCCCTCTCTCCCCTCCCTCTCTCTCCTCCCTCTCTCCCCTCCCTCTCTCCCCTCCCTCTCTCCCCTCCCTCTCTCCCCTCCCTCTCTCTCCTCCCTCTCTCCCCTCCCTCTCTCTCCTCCCTCCCCCCCCCTCCCTTCCCCCTCCCTCTCTCCCCTCCCTCTCTCTCCTCCCTCTCTCCCCTCCCTCTCTCCCCTCCCTCTCTCTCCTCCCTCCCTCGTTCCCTCTCTCTCTGACCTTACAAGGAAAGGCAGGCAGTGTTGATGTCATAGAATGAAGAATGTTGCAGGAATGCAGAGAGAGAGTGAGACAGGGAGAAACAGAGAGGAAAGACAGGGGCTACTGCCTCACAGCAGTTTATGAACATACAGGATGAGAAAGAGAGAGGTGGTGTTTACATAGTAATATACACATCCTGAGAGAAAGTCCAACGAGAAAGAACTTGTTTGGAAGGATGGTGTCATTCCTTTTCCATGGAGAGGGGGAGGAGAGAGAGAGAGAGAGAGAGGAGGGGAGGAGAGAGAGAGGGGGATCTAACAGCTGTAGGGGAACTGAGAGAGAGGGGGGTAGAGGAAAGTTAACCAGCACACTTTCTTTCTGTGTGGGTTTGGATCTACAGCTAGGGAAAAGGAGAAGGAATAGAGATACTGTAGGGGAGGGTAATAGTTTGCTCTCCCAACTGCACACATAGGTAAGAACAGATGTTACACTGATTATGAGTTATTAAATATTTTGTAGCCTTATCATTTCAGTCTAAGCAACGCTATAATCAGATTATGTGATATATAGTTTTGGTGCATTGCAGAGTTTCAACAGTTAAGAAGATGTATGAAAGAACAATAGCAAAGTGCCTGGTACGATTATTACTCATCTACCGGGGCGGGTGTTCCGCTTTTTAGTCCACTGAGCAGTCCTTGTGCAAGGGGCGCATTTACACTTTTACAGCTTTTGATAGATTCCCGCTCGCTCACGACAAAGAAAAATTCAGAGGCTGTAACCGGAAGTACAGTTTAGGAGGAATAGTTAGCTGGCTGATTAGCCAGACAGAAATCTCACATTCCTTTAAAAATATACAGGGAAAGGGTGATGGCAACATCCATTTAGGGTACAGATAGACCTGCCGTTGAAGAATAAATAGAAAGTGGCCGGTTGAGAACGATAAACCGTGTCATCGAAGTAGAGAGGCGAGGAAGTAACGTTAGCCCTCTACAACCTCTGGCTAGCTACCAACTGTAGGGAGGCTGCTAGCCAGCAAAAATATAGGTGAGTGCACAAACTAACTAGCCAGCATGTCTAGACAGATAGCGCTTTTATATGTAGCTATTATATACATTTTTGCCGTTTTGAAGTTATTTCAACTCTGGGTTGTATGCAGGTGAATGCTAGACCAGGGCTATCAATACGGATTGACACACACTGCAATTCTCTTGAATCAGGGTTAGATAGACTTTACCTAGCTATGACTACATGGATGATTCATTGATGATCGTCGGATATTTTGTATATTATGTGTTCTTAGCTGTCTTGAGCTTAGCAGACCTACCATAGCTAATCAGAGGCATGTTGGCCATGCTAGAGAGGACAACACTGGCGTCAGTGCTGATGAGCTAGTAGGGAAGTATTTTTGTTGTTGATTTTGGGCTCTGGTCATGGTAACTTTAGGGGATAGGGTTAGGTGTTAGGGTCCAAGATAGTGTGTGTGTTTTGGGGTACAATTATATATCAGGATATTATTTTTGAACAATGTATCGTTTTGACAATATCGCAATTTTATCAAATAATAATTTTTCCTTCATAGCTTGAATTCAATCTTTTTAAATAAGGAGCCAATTTGTTTTCAGCACATTTATTTCCATGCCTGATCAAAACTTGTTTTCTCATGATTCTCTCTTGTCCTTCTGCAGTAGATGTATGGTGAGCAGCATGTTTGGCACATTGAGTGGCAATAAAATCACAGTATCGCATCGTGATACATATAGAATCGTGAGAATCGCAATACATATAGTATCGTCACCTAATTATTGTGATAATATTGTATCGTGACGTCCCTGGCAATTCTCAGCCCTAGTTCAAGAGTGGCTTTCAGAATCAAGTGCTTCTGCCTGTTTTCTACTCCTCATCTGGATTCCAAAGCGATCGCCCCCAAGCAGCGTGTTGGCTTGTCACTAGTGTTCTTATTGGTCTGGCACAGTATCTATTGTTGGTGTTGTTTCTCTCAGGTGAACACTTACAGACCCGCAGCCAGTGGTAAAACAACAGTGTACTGTAAGTGTTTAGTGTTATAGTCTCATCCATCCGCATCCAACACAGAAAGATGCTTCAATCGATGTCTGGGCCTTGATACCATCTCAAATATCATCTCCTCTACCAAATGAATTGTCTTCTAACCCTCCTTTGTAGACCGAAGACCAACCGACCATGTGGAAATCATAACGTACTTGATAAGCTATGCGCTATTATTTACAGTAGACGGTTTGTATGAGTTTTAGCGCTCTCTCTGCACACATGATGTCGCCTCACAGCCAAGCTGTAAAACTAGTTAAGATGATGAAATACAGGCCGCGGTCATGTCATCCAACTGAAATGATAGGAGGGAGCTTTGGGGGGGTGTTGAGGTAGGAGTGATTTAGGGAGAGAAAGGGGGAGCAGATTGGAGATGGAGGGAAAGGAAAAAGCAGACCATGGTGTTGATGATGTCATTCAACTGAAGTGCCAAATGTTCTCACCATGGGTCTCATCATCTCTGGATCCAATTTCACAATGGTTTACTTTAGTTAGGCTTAGGGGACTGTCTGGGAGGAGCCTGCAGCTGACCTCACCATATAAAACCATTAGCCAGGTCTACAGCCACATGGAATCTGTGGGGAGTGTTTTTTGTCAATGCCTTTCCAGTTGGTTGAGTAGTGAATTAAATAATACATCATAAAAAATCACTTGACTTATGTAGGATGACGTTTACAGCGGTATTTGTTTTTTTTAATTCCTCAAATCGGGTGGTCTATTTCCAGGGGCACCATGAGGAACGTTTGCTCCGAGCATGTCTCAGTCCCGTGACCGTCTCATGCATTATCCCCAGGGCTTTCTACAGTTGGCTAATATAATGAGACACTCTTAAATGAGCACTAGAACCAATAAGCCAAGTTCTCTGCCTCCACTTAGTGTAGAGCGCTGGCTCTCTAGAAAGATAGAAAGCCTTTAGATCAAAGCCTCGTAATATTTCCCTCACAACTGAACAGTCTGCTGGTATCCAATGCACTGGCCCTCATTAGCAGAGGTTTCAACAGGGTTCTATTGGCCAAGGAGAGCAGGTTTCTGTCTAACTGAGGATATTACAGGGGAGGTCTGCTCTGCTTGATGCAGGCTCTTTCATCACAGAGAGGAGCCAACGCTTTGTCAGTGGAGCGTTGGACTCTTACTAGGTTGGACTTACTGCTTTGTGTGGTCTTGGAAATATAAGACAGCTAGCGAGCCTACAGGCTGTAGCAAGCTGTGGTAGGGTGGGCAACCAGATTGGTTGATGTCCCCTTTGGTCATTTGCCTTTAATATTTCATCCTGCTCTTCTCTGCATTATTTAACAGTAAATCCATTTTGAAAATAGAAAAGTTTTTAACAGTTTGTGGCTTTTTGTTGCTCACTTTGAATGGGCTTGTGAGTGCAAATATGATATCTTCTCTCTTTGGCTTCCTGTCAGCATTTTAACTGTTAAAGTACGAAGTTAGGAGTGAAATGTAGAAAACGCTGTGTTTTCCAGAGGATCCTAACAAACAGTTAGCTTACTTACGCTGTTTTTTTCTTCATCCTGTGTTGAGGCCTGAGTCAGCATTTCAGGAATACTTTCACCCACGGTTGATGTCTTTATCTTGTCAGAACTTGTGTCAAGGCCCCCAAGTCACAGCTACATGCAATGTGGAAACCTCAATTTCAAACTGAAAAACTATTTAAGAAATGTGTCTTAAGGTAACTGTCAAGTTTAAATCTCACTTTTTAAAGTTCATATTCTGTTAACTCGTCCTGTACTCGTATTTGCGACCAAAGCATGAATTGGAGAAAAAACAGTTAAAAAAACCTACCAACCAACATGTATCACACAGACCCTTTAAAAAGGTGCCTGCTATTTACTCCTAGAACATGATGTTATGTTGGCTGATTGTCTGAGCTTGAGAGTCGGCCGTCTACTTGCCTTAATATTTTTAATGAACCGTATATACCACCCACACCATTCTGTCGCTGGGGTACAACCACACCATTCTGTCGCTGGGGTACAACCACACCATTCTGTCGCTGGGGTACAACCACACCATTCTGTCGCTGGGGTACAACCACACCATTCTGTCCCTGGGGTACACCCATACCATTCTGTCGCTGGGGTACAACCACACCATTCTGTCGCTGGGGTGCAACCACACCATTCTGTCCTTGGGGTACACCCATACCATTCTGTCACTGGGGTACAACCACACGATTCTGTCGCTGGGGTACAACCACACCATTCTGTCGCTGGGGTACAACCACACCATTCTGTACTTGGGGTACACCCATACCATTCCAACACAAAAGCTGCTATTTAACCTACTTAATACAAATTAAATAACTTTCACTCATAAAATTAATTATAGGTCATATTTCACAGAAATCTGGTAACCCTGGGAAGGAAGTTATGTAAAGTTTCTCATGAAACTGACATGGCGTAACATAGTCAAGCCTGGGTGGTAAATCATTCCCCGTCTAAGGGCTGATTCTGATCATAGCGAAATAAATCAGTCACCCGCATCACAAGCCCACATCGGAGCATGTACTATGCTAGTTCTGGGGCATTGCTTTTCCTTCCAAAACAAACAAGGCCTGAGGAAACCCATTTATATTATCACTATGGCAATGGTTCTTAAATATGTTGTTGCTCTAACAAAAGCATTTCACATGATGGACGAAAGCATGTTTCTAGACATAAGCCATTAGGCTTGTTAATGATCCAACGGTGAGACACTGACTAGGACCCATCAATGTTGTTATATACAGTGCATTCTAAAAGTATTCAGACACTGACTAGGACCCATCAATGTTGTTATATACAGTGCATTCTAAAAGTATTCAGACACTGACTAGGACCCATCAATGTTGTTATATACAGTGCATTCTAAAAGTATTCAGACACTGACTAGGACCCATCAATGTTGTTATATACAGTGCATTCTAAAAGTATTCAGACACTGACTAGGACCCATCAATGTTGTTATATACAGTGCATTCTAAAAGTATTCAGACACTGACTAGGACCCATCAATGTTGTTATATACAGTGCATTCTAAAAGTATTCAGACACTGACTAGGACCCATCAATGTTGTTATACAGTGCATTCTAAAAGTATTCAGACACTGACTAGGACCCATCAATGTTGTTATATACAGTGCATTCTAAAAGTATTCAGACACTGACTAGGACCCATCAATGTTGTTATATACAGTGCATTCTAAAAGTATTCAGACACTGACTAACCCATCAATGTTGTTATACAGTGCATTCAAAAGTATTCAGACACTGACTAGGACCCATCAATGTTGTTATATACAGTGCATTCTAAAAGTATTCAGACACTGACTAGGACCCATCAATGTTGTTATATACAGTGCATTCTAAAAGTATTCAGACACTGACTATCAATCTAAACAGTGCATTCTAAAAGTATTCAGACACTGACTAGGACCCATCAATGTTGTTATATACAGTGCATTCTAAAAGTATTCAGACACTGACTAGGACCCATCAATGTTGTTATATACAGTGCATTCTAAAAGTATTCAGACGCTGACTAGGACCCATCAATGTCGTTATATACAGTGCATTCTAAAAGTATTCAGACACTGACTAGGACCCATCAATGTTGTTATATACAGTGCATTCTAAAAGTATTCAGACACTGACTAGGACCCATCAATGTTGTTATATACAGTGCATTCTAAAAGTATTCAGACACTGACTAGGACCCATCAATGTTGTTATATACAGTGCATTCTAAAAGTATTCAGACACTGACTAGGACCCATCAATGTTGTTATATACAGTGCATTCTAAAAGTATTCAGACACTGACTAGGACCCATCAATGTTGTTATATACAGTGCATTCTAAAAGTATTCAGACACTGACTAGGACCCATCAATGTTGTTATATACAGTGCATTCTAAAAGTATTCAGACACTGACTAGGACCCATCAATGTTGTTATATACAGTGCATTCTAAAAGTATTCAGACACTGACTAGGACCCATCAATGTTGTTATATACAGTGCATTCTAAAAGTATTCAGACACTGACTAGGACCCATCAATGTTGTTATATACAGTGCATTCTAAAAGTATTCAGACGCTGACTAGGACCCATCAATGTCGTTATATACAGTGCATTCTAAAAGTATTCAGACACTGACTAGGACCCATCAATGTCGTTATATACAGTGCATTCTAAAAGTATTCAGACACTGACTAGGACCCATCAATGTCGTTATATACAGTGCATTCTAAAAGTATTCAGACACTGACTAGGACCCATCAATGTCGTTATATACAGTGCATTCTAAAAGTATTCAGACGCTGACTAGGACCCATCAATGTTGTTATATACAGTGCATTCTAAAAGTATTCAGACGCTGACTAGGACCCATCAATGTTGTTATATACAGTGCATTCTAAAAGTATTCAGACACTGACTAGGACCCATCAATGTCGTTATATACAGTGCATTCTAAAAGTATTCAGACACTGACTAGGACCCATCAATGTCGTTATATACAGTGCATTCTAAAAGTATTCAGACACTGACTAGGACCCATCAATGTTGTTATATACAGTGCATTCTAAAAGTATTCAGACGCTGACTAGGACCCATCAATCAATTGTTATATACAGTGCATTCTAAAAGTATTCAGACGCTGACTAGGACCCATCAATGTTGTTATATACAGTGCATTCTAAAAGTATTCAGACACTGACTAGGACCCATCAATGTTGTTATATACAGTGCATTCTAAAAGTATTCAGACACTGACTAGGACCCATCAATGTTGTTATATACAGTGCATTCTAAAAGTATTCAGACACTGACTAGGACCCATCAATGTTGTTATATACAGTGCATTCTAAAAGTATTCAGACACTGACTAGGACCCATCAATGTTGTTATATACAGTGCATTCTAAAAGTATTCAGACACTGACTAGGACCCATCAATGTTGTTATATACAGTGCATTCTAAAAGTATTCAGACACTGACTAGGACCCATCAATGTCGTTATATACAGTGCATTCTAAAAGTATTCAGACACTGACTAGGACCCATCAATGTTGTTATATACAGTGCATTCTAAAAGTATTCAGACACTGACTAGGACCCATCAATGTTGTTATATACAGTGCATTCTAAAAGTATTCAGACGCTGACTAGGACCCATCAATGTCGTTATATACAGTGCATTCTAAAAGTATTCAAACACTGACTTTTTCTACATATTGTTACATTTTAGAATAAGGCTGTAATTTATTTAATTGTTTTTTTCCCCCCATCAATCTACACACAATATCCCATAATGACGAAGCTAAAACTGATTTTTTTTTAAATGTTTGCTAATTTATTTAAAATAAAAATCTATCACATTTACATAAGTATTCAGACTCTTTAGTCAGTACTTTGTTGAAGCACCTTTATCAGCAATTACAGCATCAAGTCTTGAGTATGACGATACAAGCTTGGCACACCTGTATTTGGGAAGTTTCTCCCATTCTTCTATGCAGATCCTCTCAAGCTCTGTCAGGTTGGAGGGGAGCGCCACTGCACAGCTATTTTCAGGCCTCTCCAGAGATGTTCGATCGGGTTCAAGTCCGGACTCTGGCTGGGACACTCAAGAACATTTAGAAACTTGTCCTGAAGCCACTCCTGCGTTGTCTTGGCTGTGTGCTTAGGGTTGTTGTCCTGTTGAAAGTTAATCCTATGCCCCAGTCTGAGGTCCTGAGCGCTCTGGAGCAGGTTTTCATCAAGGATCTCTCTGTACTTTACTCTGTTCATCTTTCCCTCAATCCTGACTAGTCTCCCAATCCCTGCCACTGAAATATATCCTCACAGCATGAGGCAAGCATTCTCAACCATAGCGATGTTGCCAGGTTTCCTCCAGACGTGACGCTTGGCATTCATGCCAAAGACTTCAATCTTGGTTTTATCAGATGAGAGAATCTTGTTTCTTATGGTCTGAGAGTCCTTTAGGTGCCTTTTGGCAAACTCCAAGAGGGCTGTCATGTGCCTTTTACTGAGGAGTGGCTTCCACCTGGCCACTCTACCATAAAGGCCTGATTGGTGGAGTGCTGCAGAGATGTTTGTCCTTCTGATGGTTCTCCCTCCCTGACCAAGGCCCTTCTCCCCCAATTGCTCCGTTTGGCTGGGCCGCCAGCTCTCTGAAGAGTCTTGGTGGTTCCAAACTTCTTCCATTTAAGAATGTTGGAGGCCACTCTGTTATTGGGGACCTTGAATGCTGCAGAAATGTTTTGTTACCCTTCCCCAGATCTGTGCCTCGACTCAATCCTGTCTCAGAGCTCTATGGACAATTCCTTCAACCTTATGGCTTGGATTTTGCTCTGACATGCACTGTCAGCTGTGGGCCCTTATGTAGACAGGTGTGTGCCTTTTCAAATCATGTCCAATCAATTGAATTTACCACAGGTGGACTGCAATCAAGTTGTAGAAACATCTGGATGATCAATGGAAACAGGATACACCTGAGCTCAATTTGGAGTCTCATAGAAAACGGTGTGAATGCTTATTTACACAAGGTATGTCTTAAAAAATATATATATATACATTTGCAAAAAAACTGTTTTCCTTTGTAATTATGGGGTATTGTGTGGATTGATGAGGGGGGAGGGGAATTATTTAATCAATTTTAGAATAAGGCTGTAACTTAACAAAATGTTGAAAAGGGGAATCCAAATGCACTGTATACTCTGTAGGGCACGAAAACAGCCTAGCGTCTAGCTGAAAGTAACGTTAAGACAGGTACTGAGAGAGAGGGCCCACGTCTCTGTTTAACCAGGGGTCACCTACAGGGCCCACGTCTCTGTTTAACCAGGGGTCACCTACAGGGCCCACGTCTCTGTTTAACCAGGGGTCACCTACAGGGCCCGTCTCTGTTTAACCAGGGGTCTCTGTTTAACCAGGGGTCACCTACAGGGCCCACGTCTCTGTTTAACCAGGGGTCACCTACAGGGCCCAACGTCTCTGTTTAACCAGGGGTCACCTACAGGGCCACGTCTCTGTTTAACCAGGGGTCACCTACAGGGCCCACGTCTCTGTTTAACCAGGGGTCACCTACAGGGCCACGTCTCTGTTTAACCAGGGGTCACCTACAGGGCCACGTCTCTGTTTAACCAGGGGTCACCTACAGGGCCACGTCTCTGTTTAACCAGGGGTCACCTACAGGGCCACGTCTCTGTTTAACCAGGGGTCACCTACAGGGCCCACGTCTCCTGTTTAACCAGGGGTCACCTACAGGGCCACGTCTCTGTTTAACCAGGGGTCACCTACAGGGCCACGTCTCTGTTTAACCAGGGGTCACCTACAGGGCCACGTCTCTGTTTAACCAGGGGTCACCTACAGGGCCCACGTCTCTGTTTAACCAGGGGTCACCTACAGGGCCACGTCTCTGTTTAACCAGGGGTCACCTACAGGGCCACGTCTCTGTTTAACCAGGGGTCACCGGGGTCACCTAGGGCCACGTCTCTGTTTAACCAGGGGTCACCTACAGGGCCCACGTCTCTGTTTAACCAGGGGTCACCTACAGGGCCACGTCTCTGTTTAACCAGGGGTCACCTACAGGGCACCTACGTCTCTGTTTAACCAGGGGGTCACCTACAGGGCCCACGTCTCTGTTTAACCAGGGGTCACCTACAGGGCCACGTCTCTGTTTAACCAGGGGTCACCTACAGGGCCCACGTCTCTGTTTAACCAGGGGTCACCTACAGGGCCACGTCTCTGTTTAACCAGGGGTCATCTACAGGGCCACGTTTCTGTTTAACCAGGGGTCACCTACAGGGCCACGTCTCTGTTTAACCAGGGGTCACCTACAGGGCCACGTCTCTGTTTAACCAGGGGTCACCTACAGGGCCCACGTCTCTGTTTAACCAGGGGTCACCTACAGGGCCACGTCTCTGTTTAACCAGGGGTCATCTACAGGGCCACGTTTCTGTTTAACCAGGGGTCACCTACAGGGCCACGTCTCTGTTTAACCAGGGGTCACCTACAGGGCCCACGTCTCTGTTTAACCAGGGGTCACCTACAGGGCCCACGGGCTCTCTGTTTAACCAGGGGTCACCTCACAGGGCCCACGTCTCTGTTTAACCAGGGGTCACCTCTGTTTACAGGGCACCTACGGGCTCTGTTTAACCAGGGGTCACCTACAGGGCCACGTCTCTGTTTAACCAGGGGTCACCTACAGGGCCCACGTCTCTGTTTAACCAGGGGTCACCTACAGGGCCCACGTCTCTGTTTAACCAGGGGTCACCTACAGGGCCACGTCTCTGTTTAACCAGGGGTCACCTACAGGGCCCACTGTTTAACCAGGGGTCACCTACAGGGCCACGTCTCTGTTTAACCAGGGGTCACCTACAGGGCCCACGTCTCTGTTTAACCAGGGGTCACCTACAACCAGGGCCCACGGGCCCACGTCTCTGTTTAACCAGGGTCACCTAACAGGGCCACGTCTCTGTTTAACCAGGGGTCACCTACAGGGCCCACGTCTCTGTTTAACCAGGGGTCACCTACAGGGCCCACGTCTCTGTTTAACCAGGGGTCACCTACAGGGCCACGTCTCTGTTTAACCAGGGGTCACCTACAGGGCCACGTCTCTGTTTAACCAGGGGTCACCTACAGGGCCCACGTCTCTGTTTAACCAGGGGTCACCTACAGGGCCCACGTCTCTGTTTAACCAGGGGTCACCTACAGGGCCCACGTCTCTGTTTAACCAGGGGTCACCTACAGGGCCCACGTCTCTGTTTAACCAGGGGTCACCTACAGGGCCCACGTCTCTGTTTAACCAGGGGTCACCTACAGGGCCCACGTCTCTGTTTAACCAGGGGTCACCTACAGGGCCACGTCTCTGTTTAACCAGGGGTCACCTACAGGGCCACGTCTCTGTTTAACCAGGGGTCACCTACAGGGCCCACGTCTCTGTTTCACCTACCCAGGGGGGCCCACGTCACCTACAGGGCCCACGTCTCTGTTTAACCAGGGGTCACCTACAGGGCCACCTCTGTTTAACCAGGGGGCCACGTCTCTGTTTAACCAGGGGTCACCAGGGGTCACCTACAGGGCCCACGTCTCTGTTTAACCAGGGGTCACCTACAGGGCCCACGTCTCTGTTTAACCAGGGGGGCCCACCTCACAGGGTCTCTGTTTAACCAGGGGTCACCTCTGTTTAACCAGGGGTCACCTACAGGGCCCACGTCTCTGTTTAACCAGGGGTCACCTACAGGGCCACGTCTCTGTTTAACCAGGGGTCACCTACAGGGCCCACGTCTCTGTTTAACCAGGGGTCACCTACAGGGCCACGTCTCTGTTTAACCAGGGGTCACCTACAGGGCCCACGTCTCTGTTTAACCAGGGGTCACCTACAGGGCCACGTCTCTGTTTAACCAGGGGTCACCTACAGGGCCCACGTCTCTGTTTAACCAGGGGTCACCTACAGGGCCACAGGCGTTTGGGGAATCTGAGATAGAGCCGCTGTGGTAACATCAACATTTTTAACCACAAGCACGTGAGGTAAATATTTGAGCTAACGTTGAATGACCCTCTCCTTGACGTAGCTCACATGAACATGTTATAATGGTTTTACCCGTCTCAGGTCCGACCCGGTCAGCCCTATAGTAAACCATGCTGTAGTTCTCAACTGCTTTTATTACAATGAACGCTTTCATACTGAGAGTGGACCTTGAAGCAGCTGTAAGTGCTGCTATGGTTACGGTATACCTCTCCATACTGAGCCTAAGGAGTGGCTAGTGTGTATTTACAATCTGGGGTGAGGTACTGTGTAAAGCAGTCAAGATCTATCAGAGGTGTGTGTGTGTGTGTGTGTGTGTGTGTGTGTGTGTGTGTGTGTGTTTCTATGCATGCATGCTTTGGAGTTTCTCTCCTGTAGTTAGGCTACAGGGTTGTTAGATCCTTTGTTGATGTGTCCCCACTAATTCACCAAGGAGAAATATTCCCCTACTGTTTCAAAAGCTCTGTGTGCTCACCTCAGATAAGCTAATGCTCGATGGTTCATTTCTATATCAAAGGTTTATTTTATCTTCTCTGCTATCCTTTCTACAGCTGGCCTCCAGGTTTGCTAGACCTCCTCTGTAACACAGCCATCTCTTTAACAGTTGGCAGCCTCCCTACCGCTCATTTGAGTTTGTTGATTTGGATGGATTGTGTTTGTCCTCTTCTAAATCGTCGTAAAAAAAACAATATGGTCATAAACAACAGCTGTCCTCTTCTTCTCTCCTCAGACAGTAAAACGACAACATGTCTGACTCCAGCGGCAGTAAACCCTTCATGGTGACTTCCTCCATCAACCTCAAAGTCACCACCCCCTCCTTCTACAACCAGCCAAAGAAGTTTGCCTCGGTCAACCCGCCACGCCCCAAAAGCCAGTCCGACCCGTCGCCTCCCCCGGGCTCAACTCCTCCCGCAGGTCCCTCTCCTCCCCCCAGTCTGGTCTCCTCAACACGCGGTGTCGGCACAGCTGTCATTGGTCGAGTTGGAGTGATGCCTCCACCCCCACCATCGCTCTGCGAAGGTGATTGGCCGTTTTCGTTTGTCATTTTGTAAACATTTATCCCATGCATCTAGATGTCTGGTTCAATGTGACACCTAACTTCTTCACTTAATCTCTTTCCCTTCACAGTGCAGATGTGAAGTAACTGGATAGGTGTAAAAATATGGTGGTAGGGGAAGTGGCTAGGGGTTGTTTTAGGACCAGACTTATCTCGCAACAGAAGCATCAAGCATGTTATTATTTAGTTACAAGTATTTATCTTTGTTTCTGATAAAACAAGGATGTTGGATCCCAGAGTTTGAGCCTGGTGTTGGCAACCCAACAGATTGGTAGACTGCAACATTGCCTTTATCCCGTCAATGAAACTCACCTTTCCTGTTTCTCACACACTCTAATTACTGCATTTAAAGGAATACTGCGAGATTCTGGCTATTAAGCTGTTTTTCTACTTACCCACCTACTTATCCCTTCAAGTCTATTTTCTGGACAGTATCATTTCACTGTCTCTGTGTGTAGAAACTGTATTGTCATCGAGTTCACTTGAATGAGTGTCTGGGTGGGTGCAGTGAATAGATGACAGGTTTTGAATGAGTGTCTGGGTGGGTGCAGTGAATAGATGACAGATTTTGAATGAATGTCTGGGTGGGTGCAGTGAATAGATGACAGGTTTTGAATTGTCTGAGTGAATGATGACAGGTTTTGAATCTGGGTGGGTGCAGTGAATAGATGACAGGTTTTGAATGAGTGTCTGGGTGGGTGCAGTGAATAGATGACAGGTTTTGAATGAGTGTCTGGTGGGTGCAGTGAATAGATGACAGGTTTTGAATGAGTGTCTGGGTGGGTGCAGTGAATAGATGACAGGTTTTGAATGAGTGTCTGGGTGGGTGCAGTGAATAGATGACAGGTTTTGAATGAGTGTCTGGGTGGGTGCAGTGAATAGATGACAGGTTTTGAATGAGTGTCTGGGTGGGTGCAGTGAATAGATGACAGGTTTTGAATGAGTGTCTGGGTGGGTGCAGTGAATAGATGACAGGTTTTGAATGAGTGTCTGGGTGGGTGCAGTGAATAGATGACAGGTTTTGAATGAGTGTCTGGGTGGGTGCAGTGAATAGATGACAGGTTTTGAATGAGTGTCTGGGTGGGTGCAGTGAATAGATGACAGGTTTTGAATGAGTGTCTGGGTGGGTGCAGTGAATAGATGACAGGTTTTAGAACAGGTTTTGAATGAGTGTCTGGGTGGGTGCAGTGAATAGATGACAGGTTTTGAATGAGTGTCTGGGTGGGTGCAGTGAATAGATGACAGGTTTTGAATGAGTGTCTGGGTGGGTGCAGTGAATAGATGACAGGTTTTGAATGAGTGTCTGGGTGGGTGCAGTGAATAGATGACAGGTTTTGAATGAGTGTCTGGGTGGGTGCAGTGAATAGATGACAGGTTTTGAATGAGTGTCTGGGTGGGTGCAGTGAATAGATGACAGGTTTTGAATGAGTGTCTGGGTGGGTGCAGTGAATAGATGACAGGTTTTGAATGAGTGTCTGGGTGGGTGCAGTGAATAGATGACAGGTTTTGAATGAGTGTCTGGGTGGGTGCAGTGAATAGATGACAGGTTTTGAATGAGTGTCTGGGTGGGTGCAGTGAATTGAAGGTTTTGAATGAGTGTCTGGGTGGGTGCAGTGAATAGATGACAGGTTTTGAATGAGTGTCTGGGTGGGTGCAGTGAATAGATGACAGGTTTTGAATGAGTGTCTGGGTGGGTGCAGTGAATAGATGACAGGTTTTGAATGAGTGTCTGGGTGGGTGCAGTGAATAGATGACAGGTTTTGAATGAATTATAGAACGTTTAGAAACCATTGGATTGCCATGCCTTTGATTTAACCAATCAACCCTCCCCGTTTCTATTAGACTTCCCGCCCCCTCCTCCTCCGTTGGACGATGAGCTGCCAGCCCCTCCCCCCAACTGTGCAACCACACCCCCAGCCTCCGATGCCCCTCCCCCTGCCTTCCCTCCCCCTCCCGCGGTGGATGACCTCCCCCTCCCCCCCGCCCCGCTTGAGGAGAATGCCTGTCTCCCCCGTTCCCCGTCTCCCCCTCCTCCACCACCCCCTCCCCCTCTCCCAGTCTCTGGTCCCAGTAGTGTCCCCAGTGCTGGGGAGAACTTTCAGGTGAGTCAGGGTTAATAATCATAAGAATGGAATGCTTTCTGTATTATAAACTGGGTGGTTTGAGCCCTGAATGCTGATTGGCTAACAGCTGTGGTATATGAGATCGTATAACACGGGTATGACAACATTTATTTTTACTGCTCTAATTACATTGGTTACCAGTTTATAATAGCAATAAGGCACCTCGGGGGTTTGTGATATATGGCCAATATACCATGGCTAAGGTCTGTCCAAGCATTCCGCTTTGCGTCGTGCATAAGAACAGCCCTTAGCGTTGGTATATTGGCAATATACCACACCCCCTCGTGCCTTATTGCTTAAATATAGAACTTTCCATAAGGTCCCAAAGCACATTGTATTGGTGTAGTTGTGTTGGATGACAGCCATAACTCTCATCCACACATCTACTACCATGGTGGATGTCCCCAGTAAACAGATGTGGAAGTCTATTGCCTAACGTGATGTGAGTGCTTAAGTTCTGATCCATGCAAATCAGTTACATTCTGTTCTATCAGTACACTTCTGTGCACATTCCCCATTGACACAAGTGTATGATTTAGGTGGCAGTTGGAGGCTGCAACATTTTTCAAGTCAAGATTCAGCCTGTTGATCAACCATCTCTCTCTCTCTTTCTCCCCACCCACCCACACAGCGTCTGGCAAAGCAGACTAGTTTTGACAAACAGCTGGATTCTCTGACTGACCTGCTGTCTGAGATGGAGACCAGAGGACCCTTCAACCCCAAGGTACAGAGAAGGACAAGGGGGAGGAGGGAAAGTATTTCATATACTGTAGAGCTTCGTATACTGTGGAGCTTCGTATACTGTAGAGCGTCGTATACTGTAGAGCGTCGTATACTGTAGAGCGTCGTATACTGTAGAGCGTCGTATACTGTAGGGCGTCGTATACTGTAGAGCGTCGTATACTGTAGAGCTTCGTATACTGTAGAGCGTCGTAGACTGTAGAGCGTCGTATACTGTAGAGCGTCGTATACTGTAGAGCGTCGTATACTGTGGAGCTTCGTATACTGTAGAGCGTCGTATACTGTAGAGCGTCGTATACTGTAGAGCGTCGTATACTGTAGAGCGTCGTATACTGTAGAGCGTCGTATACTGTAGAGCGTCGTATACTGTAGAGCGTCGTATACTGTAGAGCGTCGTATACTGTAGAGCGTCGTATACTGTAGAGCGTCGTAGACTGTAGAGCGTCGTATACTGTAGAGCGTCGTAGACTGTAGAGCGTCGTATACTGTAGAGCGTCGTATACTGTAGAGCGTCGTATACTGTAGAGCGTCGTATACTGTAGAGCGTCGTATACTGTAGAGCGTCGTAGACTGTAGAGCGTCGTAGACTGTAGAGCGTCGTATACTGTAGAGCGTCGTATACTGTAGAGCGTCGGATACTGTAGAGCGTCGGATACTGTAGAGCGTCGGATACTGTAGAGCGTCGGATACTGTAGAGCTTCGTATACTATAGAGCGTCGTATACTGTAGAGCGTCGTATACTGTAGAGCGTCGTATACTATAGAGCGTCGTATACTGTAGAGCGTCGTATACTATAGAGCGTCGTATACTGTAGGGCGTCGTATACTGTAGGCGTCAGACTGTAGAGCGTCGTATACTGTAGAGCGTCGTATACTGTAGAGCGTCGTATACTGTAGAGCGTCGTATACTGTAGAGCGTCGTAGAGCGTCGTATACTGTAGAGCGTCGTATACTGTAGAGCGTCGTATACTGTAGAGCGTCGTATACTGTAGAGCGTCGTAGACTGTAGAGCGTCGTAGACTGTAGAGCGTCGTAGACTGTAGAGCGTCGTAGACTGTAGAGCGTCGTAGACTGTAGGGCGTCGTATACTGTAGAGCGTCGTAGACTGTAGAGCGTCGTATACTGTAGAGCGTCGTAGACTGTAGAGCGTCGTAGACTGTAGAGCGTCGTATACTGTAGAGCGTCGTATACTGTAGAGCGTCGTATACTGTAGAGCGTCGTATACTGTAGAGCGTCGTATACTGTAGAGCGTCGTATACTGTAGAGCGTCGTATACTGTAGAGCGTCGTATACTGTAGAGCGTCGTATACTGTAGAGCGTCGTATACTGTAGAGCGTCGTAGACTGTAGAGCGTCGTATACTGTAGAGCGTCGTATACTGTAGAGCGTCGTAGACTGTAGAGCGTCGTAGACTGTAGAGCGTCGTATACTGTAGAGCGTCATAGACTGTAGAGCGTCAGTAAACTGTAGAGCGTCGAAACTGTAGAGCGTGTAACTGTAGAGCTGCAGTAGACTGGAGCGTGATACTGTAGAGAGTCGGAACTGTAGAGCGTCGGACTGAGAAGATGGAGGCGTCGTAAAGATGTAGAGCGTCGTATAAATGGAGGAGTAGGGAGGGGGATATGAATGGAGGAGCACACAACGTCAGTAAACCAACAGGGAAACTGACTGTAACAAAAGACTGCAGTAGACATGGTATGATACAGAGAGAGTAGGAAAGACTTGGGACTGAGAAGATGGAGGGAAATAAAGATGTGGAGGGGAATAAATGGAGGAGTAGGGAGGGGGAATGAATGGAGGAGTAGGGAGGGGGAATGAATGGAGGAGTAGGGAGGGGGAATGAATGGAGGAGTAGGGAGGGGGAATGAATGGAGGAGTAGGGAGGGGGAATGAATGGAGGAGTAGGGAGGGGGAATGAATGGAGGAGTAGGGAGGGGGAATGAATGGAGGAGTAGGGAGGGGGAATGAATGGAGGAGTAGGGAGGGGGAATGAATGGAGGAGTAGGGAGGGGGAATGAATGGAGGAGTAGGGAGGGGGAATGAATGGAGGAGTAGGGAGGGGGAATGGAGGGGTAGGGAGGGGGAATGAATGGAGGGAGGGGGGGGGAATGAATGGAGGAGTAGGGAGGGGGAATGAATGGAGGAGTAGGGAGGGGGAATGAATGGAGGAGTAGGGAGGGGGAATGAATGGAGGAGTAGGGAGGGGGAATGAATGGAGGAGTAGGGAGGGGGAATGATTGGAGGAGTAGGGAGCGGGAATGAATGGAGGAGTAGGGAGGGGGAATGAATGGAGGAGTAGGGAGGGGGAATGAATGGAGGAGTAGGGAGGGGGAAAGAGGAGACGTTGACTCAGAAGTTTGAATAAAGGGCCTCCAAGGTAGAGAGAAAGAGGGGAGAGAGAGCAGGTTAGGATAAACCGTTTGTCCAGATGCCAGGCTGTTTTGTGTCTGTTCAGGCTGATGGCTCTAGGATGAGTAAGCTGTTCGTTACTGTACACAGACAGACAATGAGAGAGTGATGTACAAAAACAGAGGAAGTGAGTGATGCAGAGAAACTCACACTGAATGATGTTTATAAAGAAAGATGGCGATGCAAATAGAAAGGAGGACCAAGCAAGACCGAGAGAGAGAGAGAGACGTGGTACACAATGCATACTCCATTGTGATCAGGCCTGTGTGTGTGGGGCCAAGCCAGCGGTCTGGGGAAACAGCCATAAATGGAGTGTTTTTATCCTCCTGGGAGGAACTGGATCAGAATAGAGAAATGTTGGCACAAGCTCTTGATAAGAATGTCAAAGACAGATTACTACTGATGAGCTCAAGTTCCTCTGTATGACTCAGAGCCTGTGCTTTGTGGAAGTTGAACATTTGATACGATAGAAAATCACTACCTGCAACCTTTTAAAATGTTTGAATTCTGTACTTGAATGATACTAATAGCCGTTTTCACCGTTCCTAAAAACACAGCCGGCTTGTTAAGGAGGGTGGATTGTTTAAAATGTTTAAAACTTCCAAAATAGCTGAAAGAGGCACTCAGTTCCTAATGCTTTTAGTGTAAAAGTAGGTTTGAGTTCCATACAACAGCTTGTTGTTGTGTGTTGTCTCATAGTTCTCTTCAACTCTTCAGTACATATAGCCTGTAATGTTTTCTTGTCTGATCTTGTCTCCCCAGTTGCCCAGTCAGTACTCAGCTCCTCCTCCTCCTGCCCCCAAGCCTGCAGGGCCTCCCCCCACTGCTCCCAAGCCCAACCTCTCCTTCCTCCCCCCTCCAGAGATGGGAGACAAGCCCCCTCCCGCTCCCTGGGCCGAGGAGCTCAAACTCCGGACGACACACAGACAAGCCAATAACCCTATATCCACCCCAGTTCCTGCTCCTGCCCCACAGCCATTTGCTAAAGCCCCAGTCGTGGCTCCTAAGGCTTTTGGGGGCATGAAAACGGGGACATCCGTGCCTCCTGTGGGACTGAAGAACCAGAACCATGCCCCGGCTCCATTTGGTGTTGCTCCTAAACCTTCCCCTACAGCCAGCTCCTTCCCTCCTCCTCCTGCCGCTCCTCCTGCCGCTCCTCCCGCCCCACCAGCCAACAAAGTGTCTCCCCCAGCCTTCAATCACTCAAAGCCCTCTTCCATTGACTCTCAGATGACTGCTCCCATGCCCCCTCCTCAGCCCAAAGCGATGACATCACCACCTTCTTTCAGCCAGCCAATGAAATCTCCCCCTTCATCAAAGGTATGTTAGGAGACCCTTTGGGGTGAGTGTGAGTGTGTGTGTTTAGTACTCCCCCTGTTAAATGTGTGTTTTCTGTCCCCCAGCCCTCGCCTCCTGGGCCTGTCTCTGTCCCAGGTGGAGGTGTTCCTCTCTCCATGAGGGAGGTGGAGGAGCTGGAGAGAATGACCAATGCATTCATCAAAGACATGGACACACACGCTCCCGTCATCACCTCAGCACCTACAGGTACACACACACCCTCCGTTCATCACCTACAGGTACACACACACCCTCCGTTCATCACCTCAGCACCAACAGGTACACACACACCCTCTGTTCATCACCTCAGCACCAACAGGTACACACACACCCTCCGTTCATCACCTCAGCACCAACAGGTACACACACACCCTCCGTTCATCATCTCAGCACCTCAGCACCTCCGTTCATCACCTACAGGTACACACACACACCCTCCGTTCATCACCTCAGCACCTACAGGTACACACACACCCTCCGTTCATCACCTCAGCACCTACAGGTACACACACACCCTCCGTTCATCACCTCAGCACCTACAGGTACACACACACCCTCCGTTCATCACCGCACCAACAGGTACACACACACCCTCCGTTCATCACCTCAGCACCTACAGGTACACACACCACCCTCCGTTCATCAGCACCTACAGGTACACACACACCCTCCGTTCATCATCTCAGCACCTCAGGTACACCACACCCTCCGTTCATCACCTCACAGGTACACACACACCCTCCGTTCATCACCTCAGCACCTACAGGTACACACACACCCTCTCGTTCATCACCTCAGCACCTACAGTTCACACCCCTCACCTCAGCACCTACAGGTACACACACCCCTCCGTTCATCACCTCAGCACCTACAGGTACACACACACCTCCGTTCATCACCTCAGCACCTACACCACACACCTCCGTTCATCACCTCAGGTACACACACACACCCTCCGTTCATCACCTCAGCACCAACAGGTACACACACACCTCCGTCATCACCACCTACAGGTACACACTCCGTTCATCACCTCAGTTCATTGTACACACACACCCCTCCGTTCATCACTCAGCACCTACAGGTACACACACACCCTCCGTTCAGGTACACACACCCCTCCGTTCATCACCTCAGCACCTACTTGGCACCACCCTCCGTTCATCACCTCAGCACCTACAGGTACACACACACCCTCCGTTCATCACCTCAGCACCTACAGGTACCAGTTCATCACCTCAGCACCTGACTCAGCACCTACAGGTACACACACACCCTCCGGCTCATCACCTCAGCACCTTCACACACCCCTCCGTTCATCACCTCAGCACCTACAGGGCATCACCTCAGCACCTACAGTTCCCTCCGTTCATCACCTCAGCACCTACAGGTACTGGGCTGTAGTTCATCACCTCAGCACTTGGTACACACACACCCTGTTCATCACCTCAGCACCTTCACACACACCCTCCGTTCATCACCTCAGCACTGGTACTGTAGTTCACAGTCATCACCTCAGCACTGGGCTGTAGTTCTAGCACCTACAGACTGGCTGGTAGTCCGTCTCACCTCAGCACCTACAGGTACACACACACCCTCCGTTCATCACCTCAGCACCTACAGGTGTTCTCACCTCAGCACCTACAGGTACACACACACCCGGCACCTGGTACACACACCTCCGGTACAGGTACACACACACCCCTCCGTTCATCACCTCAGCACCTTACACACACACCCTCCGGCACCTACAGGTACACACACACCCTCCGTTCATCACCTCAGCACCTGATTGATCAGGTACACACACACCCTCCGTTCATCACCTCAGCACCTACAGGTACACACACCCTCCTCACACTCAGCAGCACCTACAGGTACACACACACCTCCGTAGTCGACTCACACCTACAGGTACACACACACCCTCCGCTCATCACCTCAGTTCTGGTACACACACACACTCCGTTCTCACCTCAGTTCCTACAGGTACACTTGGCTCCGTTCATTCTAGCACCTACAGGTACTGGGTTCTCACCTCAGCACTCTGTCAGTTCATCACCAGCACCTACAGGCTGTCCGTTCATCCCCTCTGTAGTTCATCACTCAGCTCTTTCATCACCTCCTTGGCTGTCTCTCTTCTCCCTCAGCACCTCATCTCTCCCTCATCACCTCCACTTGGCCCCATCTTCTCAGTCACTCTGTAGTTCTAGTCGACTTGGCTGTAGTTCTAGTCGACTTGGTACTCAGTTCTCATCTCTCTCTGGCTGTAGTTCTAGCGTCATTACTGGGCTGCAGTTCCTAGTCGACTCAGTATGTTCTAGTCGACCTGGCATCTTCTCAGTCGACTTGGCTGTAGTTCTAGTCGACTCATCTAGTCGACTGGCTGTAGTTCTGTCGACTTGGCTGTAGTTCTAGTCGACTGTAGTTCTAGTCGACTGGCTGTAGTTCTAGTCGACTTGGCTGTTTCTAGTCGACCTCAGACTAGTCGACTTGGCTGTAGTTCTAGTCGACTTGGCTGTAGTTCTAGTCGACTTGGCTGTAGTTCTAGTCGACTGGGCTGTAGTTCTAGTCGACTGGGCTGTAGTTCTAGTCGACTTGGCTGTAGTTCTAGTCGACTTGGCTGTAGTTCTAGTCGACTTGGCTGTAGTTCTAGTCGACTTGGCTGTAGTTCTAGTCGACTTGGCTGTAGTTCTAGTCGACTTGGCTGTAGTTCTAGTCGACTGGGCTGTAGTTCTAGTCGACTTGGCTGTAGTTCTAGTCGACTTGGCTGTAGTTCTAGTCGACTGGGCTGTAGTTCTAGTCGACTGGGCTGTAGTTCTAGTCGACTGGGCTGTAGTTCTGCTCGACTGGGCTGTAGTTCTAGTCTGTGCTGTCTTCTAGAGTTCTCTGGCGGTGTGTTCTAGTCGACTGGGCTGTAGTTCTAGTCGACTTGGCTTGTAGTTCTAGTCGACTTGGCTGTAGTTCTAGTCGCTGGTTGTTCTGTAGTTCTAGTCGACTGGCTGCAGTTCTAGTCGACTTGGCTGTAGTTCTAGTCGACTTGGCTGTAGTTCTAGTCGACTTGTAGTTCTCACTTGGCTGTCTAGTCGACTGGCTGGTTCTAGTCGACTTGGCTGTAGTTCTAGTCGACTGGGCTTCTAGTATTATCTTGTTTCTAGTCGACTTGGCTGTAGTTCTAGTCGACTTGGCTGTAGTTCTAGTCGACTTGTTCTCTGTAGTTCTAGTCGACTTGGCTGTAGTTCTAGTCGACTTGGCTGTAGTTCTAATGTCCTCTCTGTCCCCCTAGTCGACTTGGCTGTTGTTCTAGTCCCCTTGGCTGTAGTTCTAGTCGACTTGGCTGTAGTTCTAGTCGACTTGGCTGTCCCCCTAGCCGACTTGGCTGTAGTTCTAGTCCCTGGCTGTAGTTCTAGTCGACTTGGCTGTAGTTCTAGTCGACTGGGCTGTAGTTCCCCTGCCTGTGGCTGTAGTTCTAGTCGACTGGGCTGTAGTTCTACAGTCTAACTGGGCTGTAGTTCTAGTCCCCTTGTAGTTCTGTAGTTCTAGTCGACTTGGCTGTAGTTCTAGTCGACTTGGCTGTAGTTCTAGTCGACTGGGCTGTAGTTCTCGTCGACTGGGCTGTAGTTCTCGTCGACTGGGCTGTGGTTCTCGTCGACTGGGCTGTAGTTCGAGTCGACTGGGCTGTAGTTCGAGTCGACTGGGCTGTAGTGCTAGTAGACTGGGCTGGGGTGCTGATGGGCTGAGGTGCTGCTGGGCTGAGGTGCTGATTGGCCTTTCATCAAAATGATTGATCAGGGTAATTAGGCAGTAAGGAGCCTCCTCCCTCCTCACTCTCATTGGTGCTAGACCAGTATGTCTGTGGTAATGACTTAATGACTGTGTGGAATAGGATTGACTGGGTTCTGCCTCTGTCAGCGTCAACCAACTATTATCCCCTCTCTCTTCGTCCTCTCTCTTTGTCCTTTCTCTCTCTCTCTCTCCCTCTCCTCATCTCTCCCTCTCCACTCTCCCTCTCCACTCTCCCCATCTCTCTCTCTCTCTCTCTCTCTCTCTCTCTCTCCCTCTCCTCATCTCTCCCTCGACACTCCCTCTCTCCTCATCTCTCTCTCCCTCTCCTCATCTCTCTCTTTCAGAGGTATGTGGTAAGTGTGGTGAGGCTCTGTCTCGTTCCCAGCCTGCAGTGAGAGCCATGAACAAACTCTTCCACTCTGACTGTTTCTGCTGTATGAGCTGCCATCGCCCCCTGCAGGGCATGCAGTTCTACGACAAGGACGGGACGCCACAGTGTGACGACTGCTACACTGTGAGTACACACATGTACACACACAGAAATTGCATGCATAAAAAGCTTACAGTAATTAATTCACTCTCTCACACACAAAGACATGTAACGTGTTTGCTCTCTCTCCCACCCTCCTGTCTGTGTGTCTCTACAGAGTTCTCTGGCGGTGTGTTCTCGGTGTGGGGAGCGTATTACAGACCGTGTGTTGAAGGCGGTGGGCCAGTGTTTCCATGCCCATTGTTTCCGCTGCTGCACCTGCGCCTGCAGCCTGGAGGGGGCGCCTTTCATCACCGACGACAACAACAACCCATACTGTGTCCCAGACTACCACAGGTACGGCCTCTCATCTCCTTGTCTTTCTCTCTCTCTCTCAGGTATTGTCCTCTGTGTGTGTGGTACAGTCTAATGTCCTCTCTGTCCCCCTGCCTGTAGGTGTTTCTCTCCCCTGTGTGTGTGTGTGGTACAGTCTAATGTCCTCTCTGTCCCCCTGCCTGTAGGTGTTTCTCTCCCCTGTGTGTGTGTGTACAGTCTAATGTCCTCTCTGTCCCCCTGCCTGTAGGCGTTTCTCTCCCCTGTGTGTGTGTGGTACAGTCTAATGTCCTCTCTGTCCCCCTGCCTGTAGGCGTTTCTCTCCCCTGTGTGTGTGTGGTACAGTCTAATGTCCTCTCTGTCCCCCTGCCTGTAGGTGTTTCTCTCCCCTGTGTGTGTGTGGTACAGTCTAATGTCCTCTCTGTCCCCCTGCCTGTAGGCGTTTCTCTCCCTGTGTGTGTGTGGTACAGTCTAATGTCCTCTCTGTCCCCCTGCCTGTAGGTGTTTCTCTCCCCTGTGTGTGTGTGGGTACAGTCTAATGTCCTCTCTGTCCCCCTGCCTGTAGGTGTTTCTCTCCCCTGTGTGTGTGTGTGGTACAGTCTAATGTCCTCTCTGTCCCCCTGCCTGTAGGCGTTTCTCTCCCCTGTGTGTGTGTGGTACAGTCTAATGTCCTCTCTGTCCCCCTGCCTGTAGGTGTTTCTCTCCCCTGTGTGTGTGTGGTACAGTCTAATGTCCTCTCTGTCCCCCTGCCTGTAGGCGTTTCTCTCCCCTGTGTGTGTGTGGTACAGTCTAATGTCCTCTCTGTCCCCCTGCCTGTAGGCGTTTCTCTCCCCTGTGTGTGTGTGTGGTACAGTCTAATGTCCTCTCTGTCCCCCTGCCTGTAGGTGTTTCTCTCCCCTGTGTGTGTGTGTGGTACAGTCTAATGTCCTCTCTGTCCCCCTGCCTGTAGGCGTTTCTCTCCCCTGTGTGTGTGTGGTACAGTCTAATGTCCTCTCTGTCCCCCTGCCTGTAGGCGTTTCTCTCCCCTGTGTGTGTGGTACAGTCTAATGTCCTCTCTGTCCCCCTGCCTGTAGGTGTTTCTCTCCCCTGTGTGTGTGTGTGTGTGTGTGTGTGGTACAGTCTAATGTCCTCTCTGTCCCCCTGCCTGTAGGCGTTTCTCTCCCCTGTGTGTGTGGTACAGTCTAATGTCCTCTCTGTCCCCCTGCCTGTAGGTGTTTCTCTCCCCTGTGTGTGTGTGTGTGTGTGGTACAGTCTAATGTCCTCTCTGTCCCCCTGCCTGTAGGCGTTTCTCTCCCCTGTGTGTGTGGTACAGTCTAATGTCCTCTCTGTCCCCCTGCTTGTAGGCGTTTCTCTCCCCTGTGTGTGTGTGTGTGTGTGTGTGTGTGTGTGTGTGTGTGTGTGTGTGTGTGTGTGTGTGTGTGTGTGTGTGTGTGTGTGTGTGTGTGGTACAGTCTAATGTCCTCTCTGTCCCCCTGCTTGTAGGTGTTTCTCTCCCTGTGTGTGTGTGTGGTACAGTCTAATGTCCTCTCTGTCCCCCTGCCTGTAGGCGTTTCTCCCCCTGTGTGTGTGTGGTACAGTCTAATGTCCTCTCTGTCCCCCTGCCTGTAGGCGTTTCTCTCCCTGTGTGTGTGTGGTACAGTCTAATGTCCTCTCTGTCCCCCTGCCTGTAGGCGTTTCTCTCCCCTGTGTGTGTGTGACACAGTCTAATGTCCTCTCTGTCCCCCTGCCTGTAGGCGTTTCCTCCCATGTGTGTGTGTGTGGTACAGTCTAATGTCCTCTCTGTCCCCCTGCCTGTAGGCGTTTCTCTCCCTGTGTGTGTGTGTGTACAGTCTAATGTCCTCTCTGTCCCCCTGCCTGTATCGTTTCTACTCCCTGTGTGTGTGTGGTACAGTCAATGTCCTGCTCTGTCCCCCTGCCTGTAGGCGTTTCCTCCCGTGTGTGTGTGTGTGTGTGTGTGTGTGTGTGTGTGTGTGTGTGTGTACATCTAAAGTGTGTGTGTGTGTGTGTGTGTGTGACCTGTGGTACAGTCTAATGTCCTCTCTGTCCCCCTGCCATAGGCGTTTCATCTCCCCTGTGTGTGAGCTGTAATGAGCCCATAGTTCCTGACGCCGGCAGTCAAGAGACCGTGAGAGTAAGGCCCAACAAGAACTTCCACCTCAAGTGCTACCGCTGTGAGGTAAGGACAACAGACCTGCTACATCTAAAGTACTACCGCTGTGAGGTAAGGACAACAGACCTGCTACATCTAAAGTGCTACCGCTGTGAGGTAAGGACAACAGACCTGCTACATCTAAAGTACTACCGCTGTGAGGTAAGGACAACAGACCTGCTACATCTAAAGTACTACCACTGTGAGGTAAGGACATCAGACCTGCTATATCTAAAGTACTACCGCTGTGAGGTAAGGACAACAGACCTGCTACATCTAAAGTAGTACCGCTGTGAGGTAAGGACATCAGACCTGCTACATCTAAAGTACTACCGCTGTGAGGTAAGGACAACAGACCTGCTACATCTAAAGTAGTACTGCTGTGAGGTAAGGACAACAGACCTGCTACATCTAAAGTACTACCGCTGTGAGGTAAGGACATCAGACCTGCTACATCTAAAGTACTACCGCTGTGAGGTAAGGACAACAGACCTGCTACATCTAAAGTACTACCGCTGTGAGGTAAGGACAACAGACCTGCTACATCTAAAGTACTACCGCTGTGAGGTAAGGACATCAGACCTGCTACATCTAAAGTACTACCGCTGTGAGGTAAGGACATCAGACCTGCTACATCTAAAGTACTACCGCTGTGAGGTAAGGACAACAGACCTGCTACATCTAAAGTACTACCGCTGTGAGGTAAGGACAACAGACCTGCTACATCTAAAGTACTACCGCTGTGAGGTAAGGACAACAGACCTGCTACATCTAAAGTACTACCGCTGTGAGGTAAGGACATCAGACCTGCTACATCTAAAGTACTACCGCTGTGAGGTAAGGACAACAGACCTGCTACATCTAAAGTACTACCGCTGTGAGGTAAGGACATCAGACCTGCTACATCTAAAGTACTACCGCTGTGAGGTAAGGACAACAGACCTGCTACATCTAAAGTACTACCGCTGTGAGGTAAGGACAACAGACCTGCTACATCTAAAGTACTACCGCTGTGAGGTAAGGACAACAGACCTGCTACATCTAAAGTACTACCGCTGTGAGGTAAGGACAACAGACCTGCTACATCTAAAGTACTACCGCTGTGAGGTAAGGACAACAGACCTGCTACATCTAAAGTACTACCGCTGTGAGGTAAGGACAACAGACCTGCTACATCTAAAGTACTACCGCTGTGAGGTAAGGACAACAGACCTGCTACATCTAAAGTACTACCGCTGTGAGGTAAGGACATCAGACCTGCTACATCTAAAGTACTACCGCTGTGAGGCATTTTTCCTATTTTGTTGCCTTACCTGGAATTAAAGTTGTATCATTTGCATAACTATTCACCCCCCCAAAGTCAATACTTTGTAGAGCCACCTTTTGCAGGAATTACAGCTGTAAGTCTCTTGGGGTATGTCTCTAAAAGCTTGCCACATCTAGCCACTGCTCCTTCAAGTTGGATGGGTTCTGCTGGTGTACAGCAATCTTTGTCATATCACATATTTCCAATTGGATTGAGCTCTGGGCTTTGACTAGACCATTCCAAGACATTTAAATGTTTCCCCATGAACATCTGGAGTGTTGCTTTAGCAGTATGCTTAGGATCATTGTCCTGTTGGACGGTGAACCTCCGTCCCAGTCTCAAATCTCTGAAAGACTGAAACAGATTTCCCTCAAGAATTTCCCTGTATTTAGCACCATCCATCATTCCTTCAATTCTGACCAGTTTCCTAGTCCCTGCCGATGCAATGGAGTTCTCGGGGTGATGAGGGGGTGATGAGCGTTCTCGGGGTGATGAGCGTTCTCGGGGTGATGATTCTCGGGGTGATGAGCGTTCTCGGGGTGATGAGAGTTGTTGGGTTTACGCCAGGCATAGCATTTATCTTGATGGCCAAAAAGCTCCATTTTAGTCTCATCTGACCAGAGTACCTTCTTCCATATGTTTGGGGAGTCTCCCAAATGCTTTTTGGCGAACACTTTAAGCAATGGCTTTTCTGGCCACCCTTCTGTAAAGCCCAGCTCTGTGGAATGTACGGCATAAAGTGGTCCTACGGGCAGATACTCCAATCTCTGCTGTGGAACTTTGCAGTTCCTTCAGGGTTATCTTTGGTCTCTTTGTTGCCTCTCTGATTAATGCCCTCCTTGGCTGGTCTATGAGTTTTGGTGGCGGCCCTCTCTTGGCAGGTTTGTTGTAGTGCCATATTCTTTCCATTTTTTTAAATAATGGATTTACTGGTGCTCTGTGGGATGTTCAAAGTTTCGGATATTTTTTTATAACCCAACCCTGATCTGTACTTCTCCACAACTTTGTCCCTGACTTGTTTGGAGAGCTCCTTGGTCTTCATAGTGCTGCTTGCTTGGTGGTGCCCCTTGCTTACTGGTGTTGCACACTCTGGGGGCTTTCAGAACAGGTGTATGTGTATATCTATCTATCGATCATGTGACTGATCATGTGACACTTAAAGTCCACCTGTGTGCAATCTATTTAACTAATTATGTGACTTCTGAAGGTAATTGGTTGCACCAGATCTTATTTAGGGGCTTCATAGCGAAGGGGGTGAATACATATCCATGCAACACTTTTCAGTTTTTTATTTTATAGAATTTTTTGAAACAAGTAATTTTTCTGGGGACTATTTTGTGTATGTCCATTACATGAAATCCAAATAAAAATACATTTAAATTACAGGTTGTAATGCAACAAAATAGGAAAAACGCCACGGGGGATGAATACTTTTGCAAGGAACTGTAAAGAAAGTGCCAGATGTAAAGATGAACTCCTAAAGATGTATTATGAAGAGATGGATAAATATCTTAACAGTTGGAATGGAGTCCCTGTGTGTTTTGGATGTAACTGTTTTCCAGTGACCTTCTGCACATCCTGAAGTCTCTCTTCCTGGTTGCAGGATTGTTCCCGCCCCCTCTCCATAGAGGCGGACGCAGACGGCTGCTACCCATTGAACGGCAGGATCCTGTGCATGAAGTGCCACACCCAGCGGGCCAAGGCTATGCAGTGATTGGTGGACACATCTGTTATTCAAGTCTAACTTTGAACCAAATCCAAGACGGGATCCATTCAGCTTCTACCATTCTGTCTTTGCAACAGGGCTTTACTTGTGCGCTGTGAGTGAGGTGAGTGAGTGAGGTGAGTGAGGTGAGTGAGGTGAGTGAGTGAGGTGAGTGAGTGAGGTGAGTGAGTGAGGTGAGTGAGGTGAGTGAGTGAGGTGAGGTAGTGAGGTGAGTGAGGTAGTGAGGTGAGTGAGGTGAGTGAGGTAGTGAGGTGAGTGAGTGAGGTGAGTGAGTGAGGTGAGTGAGGTGAGTGAGGAGTGAGTGAGGTGAGTGAGGTAGTGAGGTAGTGAGGTGAGTGAGGTAGTGAGGTAGTGAGGTGAGTGAGGTGAGTGAGGTGAGTGAGTGAGTGAGTGAGTGAGTGAAAGCGAGTATGTTTGCATGCAGATGTCGTTATGTCTCTCTCCTCTTTCTGCTTATTTCCCCTCTCAGTCCAGAGGTAATGTACTGCACTGAGAGACTCCATTCCTCCTCCCATTCTCCCCTTGTGTTAATGCCAGTGTTATCAAGGCCATTTTTTGTTTATGCTTAAATTCCCAGCATGACTTGCACAAGTATAGCTTAGTCATGGGCTGTCCCAACAGTCAAAGATGGTTTCCTCTCCTCTTCTCTCTCCACTGATAGGAAAACATGTTGATAAGGTTTCAGACTTAACTTTGATTTGTCTTTCACTTTTCAGTGGCACGGAAGGAAAAGAGTGGAAGTATTTCAGAGTGAGACATAGTAACAGTAAGATCAAGTTGACCCTAAATGCTGATCTTGGGTCAGTCTTGCAATCCCCCCCTTACTGATTATGGTTAGATCTTAGATCTGTGCCTACTGGCAACTTTTCCCAGAAGTTTAGTGTAACCCCCTGACCCCAGTGCACGAGGAGTTGAACAAAAGTTTAAGGTGGACTAATTCATGTTCCCCTGCACCTCCCATAGGGCTGAGCTCTGGTGGGCTGGTGGCACCGGAAGCACTTTGGAGTGCCTGCAAACATACAAGTTGCTTAACTGCCTTTAGAGAGTGCTTTCTACAGAACTACATATCCCACCAGACACAATGTAGCAGAGCAGTGTGCTGTAGGAAATGTAGTTCCTCTTGGGCTAAAAACTGAGTGCAAAAAAACAACAAAAATATGTGAATGTCGCTCTCGTTTGTTTTTGTTGTGTGCGTTTGTTGCTTTATAGGCATGCATAGCTACAGATCACTGTCAGTTACTCTCACCAGTTTGTCAAGCACAGAATGAGGGTACAATACGATCAAAATGACCATTTATTTCTTTGGCAAAAGAATAGAAGATTTAAGATCATGATTAGAGACACTACCTAGAACAAAGGTCAAAAGTTAGCCAAGCACAGATTCCATTCCTATGATCTCCTCATGTTAAATAGAGTGCTGTAGTTTAAAGAGGACCACATGGCTTAGAACAGAACCTACGCTACAGGCAGAAGTTGCTCTTAACCTCTAGGATCAGATTACCCTACCTCATCCCTAATCTTAATTTAAAGGGGGTGGAGGGAAAACATCGGATCCTGCATCAGTAGTTAGGGGCAACTTCCAGGACCTACAGTACAGTATAATCCTATCATCCTCAATGAAGCGCTCTTGAACGCATACTTATGTAGTGTGCAGGTGAGTTAAGATATCTAATGAGTAACATAGAGATATTACCTCTCATTAATTCAATTCACCTAAAGGTCAACTCGTGGATTTTTGCACTATACACCTGCATTTACAAATGCTTCGTATTTTGGGCATTTGCAGCTCTCTGAATAACATAATAGAACTGGCTCTGAATCAGGGTTTTAAGTATTATAAACATGCGACAGATCAAATGGCCAGTCTGTTTTCCAGTAGAGTGTAGTAGGTCATTGACTGTAGCAGTAGCATGTAGATCAAACCAATACAGTTCAAGGTGATGGTAGCACGTCACTCAAACGCATCACACTTTAAATTCACTGCCAAGTTTTAATCATATTTTGTGTGCTTTACACAGTATATTGTTCCTCTTCCTTTCTCATAATACTCCAATAAATACCACTGTTTCCATTATTCAGCTTAGTTTTCTTTTATGTCTCGATATCAGTTATATTTACTCTGCTTGTAATCTTACCATACTGTATTTAATTGATAAGTACTTATTTTCAGTGATTTTACTGTGAAACTTGGTGAGTTGCCATTTCCACCCTAGTATTCCTATCTCTCCTTTTCAGACTGGTTTGGCACCGAACACCGATCCTTATTACAATCCTCAGTCTGGCATAGCAACACAACCCTCATGACCAAACTAACATCCTAAACCATATGGCCAAACAGACTCCATATGCATGTTATCTGGGTCGTCGGTATCATCTTTAGTATTCTCAGTTGTTTTCCTTTTTTATTTGCACAAATGATTCCACCCTTGTGACCATGCCTTTGTCTTCTGTCAGACCATTGGTGTGTGATGATGCCTTCAAAAACACCACTTTGCTCAATGATGATTGCCTTGTTCTTTTCATATAGTTTTGATAAATTCCTCTTATATGTGTGTGTATGTTTACGGTTCCAAACATGCCAACATTAATTACCTGTACATGTCATTCTTTTTCTTCTTTAATTTTACTGTACTCAAAATAAAACTGCTAATTGCCTAAATCCTGTGTGGTTTTATTTAGCCTGTTTGGCATTTGCAATCATTAAAGGTCTTTACCCTTGGAAGTTATTGTTCAGTATTGTCCTCATTCTCTCACATCAAATATAGTATTTCTCTCTCAAATCAAATGTTATTTGTCACATGCGCCAAATACAACAGGTGTAGTAGACCTTTACACTGAAATGCTTACTTAGAAGCCCTTAACCTACGATGTAGTTTTAAGAAAAAATCATTTTTTAAATAAAGAAAGTCAGAAAAAATCATGAAGAGCAGCAGTGAATAACAATAGCAGGGCTATATACAGGGGGTACCGGTGTTGAGGTAATTGAGCTAATTATGTACATGCAGGTAGGGTTGTTAAAGTGGGTATGCATAGATAATAACGGTAGTAGCAGGGTGGGGGGTGCTAAGTAGAAGCTGTTTAGAAGCTTCTTGGACCTAGCTTTGGTGCTCCAGTACCACTTGCTGTGTGGTAGCAGAGAGAACAGTATATGACTATGGGGCCTTCATCTGACACCGCCTGGTATAGAGGTCCTGGATGGCAGGAAGCTTGGCCCCGGTGATGTACTGGGCCGTATGCATTACCCTCAGTAGTGCCTTGCGGTCGGAGGCCGAGCAGTTGCCATACCAGGCAGTGATGCTCTCAATGGTGCAGCTGTAAAATCTTTTGAGGATCTGAGGACCCATGCCAAATCTTTTCAGTCTCCTTAGGGGGAATAGGTTTTGTTGTGCCCTCTTTACAACTGTCTTGGTGTGCTTGGACCATGTTAGTTTGTTGATGTGGACGACAAGGAACTTGAAGCTCTCAACCTGCTCCACTACAGCCCCATCGATGAGAATGGGGGCGTGCTCGATCCTCTATTTCCTGTAGTCCATAATCATCTCCTTTGTCTTGATCACATTGAGGGAGAGGTTGTTGTCCTTGCACCACATGGTCAGGTCTCTGACCTCCCTATAGGCTGTCTCATCGTTGTCAGTGATCAGGCCTGCCACTGTTGTGTCATCAGCAAACTTAATGATGGTGTTGGAATTGTGCCTGGCCGTGCAGTCATGAGTGAACAGGGAGTACATGAGGGGACTGAGCACGCACCCCTACGGGGCCCCCATGTTGAGGATCAGCATGGTGGATGTGGTGTTACCTACCCTTACCACCTGGGGGCGGCCTGTCAGGAAGTCTATGATCCAGTTGCAGAGGGAGGTGTTTAGTCCCAGTGTCCTTAGCTGAGTGATGAGCTTTGAGGGCACTATGGTGTTGAACGCTGAGCTGTAGTCGATGAATAGCATTCTCATGTAGGTGTTCCTTTTGTCCAGGTGGAAAAGGGCAGTGTGGAGTGCAATAGAGATTGCATCACCTGTGGATCTGTTGGTGCGGTATGCAAATTGGAGTGGGTCTAGGGTTTCTGGGATAGCAGTGTTGGTGTGAGCCATTACCAGCCTTTCAAAGCATTTCATGACTACAGACGTGAGTGCTCAGGGTCGGTAGTCATTTAGGCAGGTTACCTTAGTGCTCTTTGGCACAGATACATGTTGGTATTATAGACTGACAGGGAGAGGTTGAAAATGTCAGTGAAGACACTTGCCAGTTGGTCAGCGCACGCTCGCAGTACACATCCTGGTAATCCGTCTGGCCCAGCGGCCTTGTGACGTGTCCTCCACTATGCTATCAGTGACGTGTTCCATTGCCAGATGACCTCTAGGACACCCTCGCTCTCTCTATCAATTCATACCAGACCCTCTGCTGCACTGATAGTGACGTGGGTAGACGGCTGTGTGTGCACTGTTTTTGCATTTGAGAAAATGTTTGTCCTCTCGATGCAGGGTAACAATGTGTCCTCTTAACGTTTAGACTTTTTCTGTGTTTCAGAGTGGGGCGGATTTTATTGGCTCTGTACCGACCTGTTGCTTAGGGATATAATGTTCTCATTACATTTGAATGATATTTGAGTTAAAACTCAAAGTCATTTTAGGGTTGAAGAGGATTCCTCCTACACATCAAACACACCCACGTGCATGTCACAGTCTAAATGGATCCATAGTGCCACCTGATAATGTAGCAGAGAGAGAGGTAGGCTGCCAGGTCAACTCTGTTTATCAAAACGTCAGAGGAGGAGGAGAGCAGTGAGTGATGAAAGAAGATAGAGAGCTGAGATGACAGCTGGCTGATGGAGGGAGAGATAGAGGTCTGGAGGTTACGTGTGAGGGAGAAATGAGAAACGTCAGTGGCTGTAACAAGCTAAGCCCAGACAGACAGAACAAGACACAACAGAGTATGGCAGAAACCCCAGCAGAGCCTCAGGTAAAACCTGTAGAAGGACTTTTAATTATTTAATGAAATGTTATTATGAGGTTTATGCTGATTTATGCTTTAGGTGATGTCAAATCAATGTTGGCCTGCCACAGGCTCAACACTTTCTACTTATTGCATCAGTTGTTTTTGGGGGAGGGGGTGTTGGAGCAAGCTCTCAATTTTCCTGCGCCTCATACTGTACATTTCAAGTTGTACTCCTGTTTTTAATGCAGTATTAATTAAATGTATATAGAGGACAAGATAGGTTATAAGCCTGTCGTGTCAAATTAGTCTTAAATAAAGCAGAAATGTGTATCATGATAATCCTGATATGAAACTGACTATCATTCCATTTTGTTTAGATTGACTGTGAGCTGCAGCCCCCATCTAATACCCTTTCTGAGCCTCAGCTCCAGTACCAACTACATCCTCTATCTGAGCCTCAGCCACTACCCCAGCCTGATACCCTTCCCCAGCCCCTGCCCCAGGCTGAGGATAGCCTTCCTGGGCCCCAGCTCCTACCCCAGCCTTGGCCCCTGCCCCAGCCTCAGCCTGATACCCTCCCTGAGCCCCAGCCCCAGCCTCAGCCGGATAGCCTTCCTGGGCCCCAGCTCCTACCCCAGCCTGATACCCTCCCTGAGCCCCAGCCACTACCCCAGCCTGATACCGTTCCCCAGCCCCTGACTCAGCCGGATAGCCTTCCTGGGCCCCAGCTCCTACCCCAGCCTGATACCCTCCCTGAGCCCCCGTCTGAAGAGGAGGTGAAGCCCTGGGTGTGGACACGTCACTGCGTACTCCTTCTCTTCCTCCTGGCATCCTCCTTCTGTGCCTCCATAGTGGGCCTGGCCTACTACTCCCAGCAGCACCTCCCACCAGAGAGCACACCGCCAGCCTCTCCTCCATGTACCTCCCCGGCTTGTCAGAGGGCTACCGCCCGTCTTTCCATCTCAGTCGACCCCTTCTCTCAGCCCTGTGACTACTTCCTGTTTCCCTGTGGGTCTGAAGGGGCGTCTCTGTCCAACAGGGGGAGACAGAGGGGCAAGGGCATGCCCCTACACCCACAGGGCTACAAGAGCAGGGCAGCACAGGCAGAGAAAGAGAGAGAAAGAGGGAGGAAGGAGAGAGAGACAGGCACGGACATAATAGAAAAGGCTCCAGCAGACAGAATGCCAGACAGACAGACTGCACTACTGCTGACAATGAGGGAGATTTTGGGTGAGAATCTAAAAATGTGTTTATCCTCTGTAGATTTTGTACCTGTTCTTTGGGACAACCATTTAAATAGAACTGCTGAAACTGTTTCCATAACAGGACCTTTTATCCTCACAATGAAACTTTGATATAATGTTCCTCTGTCAGAAGCTGAGGACCGCTCCAGCCCGGGTAACTCAGCGAAGCAGAAGGCCTGTATGTTCTACCGTTCCTGTATGGACACTGGCCCCACAGAGTCCGCCGGGCCAGAACCTTTTCTCAGGCTAGTCCACAAGGTCAGATCCCTGGAATAGATTGGTGGGGTATGGTGACTGATTACACCTTCTCTACTCTTATGGTAAAGCCTATTTCCCTCTCTCTCTCTTTACCCCCCCCCCCCCCTTAAGCTGGGTGGCTGGGCTGTATCAGGCCGGTGGAACCAGACAGATTTCAACTCCACTCTGTCTCTACTGATGAGAGACTATGGCACCTTCCCATTCTTTAGTGTTTATGTGGGCAAGGATCCTAACGACACTCAAGGAGACATGCGATACATACAGGTCAGTTAGACTGGGGTTCTGGGGCAGTGAAATACCTAATGGGTGTTCTACAGTATATACAGTAATGGATTATGTTCATACAGCACTTTTCACTGGAGCTTTACATAAAGGGTAACTTCCCCATCCACTATACATTTATAGCATATACTTTTTTTCTATAGATTGATCAACCGGATTTTCAGATACCTACTGAATGGAGCAGCAAGACTCAGAAGTCCAAAGCTAACACCCAGGTACACTAAGTCTATATCGGTTCTATAGTATATCATCTATCTGCTGATGTCAACATTTGGCATTATGTCTCTCATCCCCTCTGCTCCCGCTCTTTATTTCTCTCTTTTCCCCCCAGATCCTGCGTCTGTTCCTGGCCTCATATCAGAGGTTGCTGGCCCTGTTGGGCTCTCCCTCCAGCAGCACCATTCTCCATATAGGCCTGTTCATCTCTCTGTCCTCTGAACTGGCTGTAGCTGCCTCTCCTCTGCCGCATCGCCTGCAACAGGGGCTGCTGTACCAGCGCATCACCATCAAAGAGCTACAGGTGCGGGTGTGTGTGTATGTACTTATGTGTGAGTGTGTGTGTGTGTCTAGTTATATCTCCCTTTACCCTAACCTTCTCTAACTCATAGAGCTATTGTATATGTGTACCTGTATTTCCCTATACAGAATGCATCTTTCTTATTTTGTGAACAGACCCTGGCCCCTGCCATTGATTGGCTGGGCTGTCTACAGACCACCTTCCATCCCCACCCTGTTAGCCAATCAGATCACGTCCTCCTGCACAACCTCCCTTACATAGTCCACATGTCCCGCATCATCGGCAAATGGCTGAACAAGCATGAATTGAGTGGCAGGTACTTTATATCCATCAAAAATATCATGCAAAAGACAGTAACAAATATAACAAGGTTTCTCATCACACAAGCTACCTCTGTTACTTACAGCATGGTGTATAGTAATCAGTACACGTTTGTTTGGTGCCTGTCCATCTTTCTGTTTAGTGGCCCTCTTCACACCTTCATGGTCCTCAGTCTCCTCCACACTGTCATACCCGCGCTAGACTCCAGGTTCACTCAGACAGAGAGGAATTTCTCCTTAGCTCTGGGGACTACAGAGGAGGTAATTGAATATGGACTACATTTCCCAGCTTGCTCTTGTAGTTGAATAACACTGGCTTGGAGTGATTATATTGTCTGGGACTTGTAGTTCATTGCTACTTGCCTCTCTCAGGATGTCCCTCGCTGGAGGCAGTGTGTTCTGCAGACTGAGAAAGGGTTTGACACGGTACTAAAACACATGCTGAGAGAGAACACCGCATACACAGAGGTGAGAGGCACTGTGTGTGTGTGATTTGTGTCTGTGTGTCTCTGTGTGTGTGTTTTTGTGTCTGTGTGTGTGTGTCTGTGTGTGTGCGTGCGTGCGTGCGTGCGTGCGTGCGTGCGTGCGTGTGTGCATAGAGAAAGCAAAGACAGAAGAGGATGTAGTGTGTGAAATGTGTGATGAAGAATAGCAGCAACAAAATATAAATAGAAAAGGTTAATTGTGTCCTAGGCCTAATTGTCATGAGGAAGAGTTTAGAACACATTTTAGTGAAAGGGGGATACCTAGTCAGTTGTCCAACTGAATGTATTCAACTGAAATGTGTCTTCCGCATTTAATCCAACCCCTCTGAACTGCTACAGAACTAAAGAAATATGGGTTCTGATGAGAAGTATATTTGTTGATGTATGTATAAGTCTTTCAGGGTGTCTTCGATACTCACATTTATGACATTACTAAAGAATTAAGGTGAACAGTAACATTTGGAAGACAAGATGCATTATGACTATAAAAAAATATTTTGATCGAATACAATTTATATTTTAAAAAAAATATAAACATAACTAAAATAAATAAGATGGACTCCAAAAACTCCCATAGGCTATTACATGTGTAAATCATGTTATGTAATTATGAACTCAAATGTATTGATTAATTGTATTTATGTGAACTACAGTATTTATAATTTTCAAATGTGAAAATCTTCAGAAATATTATTTTTAGCAACAAAATACAAGATAACTAAGTGTGTTGAAATTGTACTATCTGTTTCCTCTAGGCAGAGGAGCTGATTCAGAATGTCTATTCCTCCATCAAGTCCAAACTACCTGATCTCAGGTGGAGAGATGAGGAGTCTCGCATGTCTGTTTTGAATAAGGTAAAAAGTCAACAGTGGATGTAATTCACTGGAACCCTTATTTAAAAACAACTGTGTATTCATTGTCCACTTGAAATGAACAATCTGTTTTCCCAGATTCAGTCTCTAACTCCAAGACTTTCAACTAAAAACAACATTTTCAGTGAAGCTGAACTAAACCAACTGTATTCAAAGGTATAGTATTTTATTGTAGTGGAACTAGTCTACATTGCCAATAAGATATAGGATTTCTTAATCAATATCACTAATGAATCATATTACCAGTGATGATAATACAATGTACTATATACATACTGGTAGTTAATTTTCCCCCATTTATTTAATTAATAGGTGACAATTGACGAACACATGTATTTCTCCAACTACATCCAGTCTCTCTCCCTCCAGCGCCAGAGACCAAGCAAACTCTTTTCCCAGGCTGAAGGAGATGATATGTGAGAGCCCAGTTGTCATGAAAAGTCTATGTGATTTGGTTTGGGTAGATATGTGTTATTAATATGTGAATATGAGAATTGAGGATTCTCTCCATCTTCTCCTCCAGTTGGTCCCTCACTCCATTTATCTCCGGCAATGAGCTAGTCTTTCCCATAGGGATGTTTGTCCAGCCTCTCTTCCACCCTACCTATCCCAGGTAACCCAAACTCATATTTTTACTATCACATAAAAAACTCTGAATAACCAAGTAGTCTTATTGAGATAAATAATCAAATCCCTCAAAGGCGTGTTTTGTTGAGTATTTGCATGTTTTTGTGTCAGGGCCATCAACTTTGGGGTTTTGGGATCTTTGATGGCCAAAGATATTCTCCATCTCCTTCTTCCCAACAGTAAGGCAAATAGTCTCAATGAATTACTCTATGATTGTAATGCAGTTAATGAAATTATGTGCAGAGTTTGCATTTTGCACATGTTTATTTGTGTGTATGCATATGTGTGTAGGTTTATACATGATCCATGTGTGTGTAGGTTTATACATGATCCATGTGTGTGTAGGTTTATACATGATCCATGTGTGTGCCCTGACTGTTCACCCTGTGCTTTAGTCCATTCTCAGAGTGTGTCTCCCAGGTCCATAGCAGAGTGTGTGCGGTACCAGTACCTGAGTATGACAGAGGGACCAGGGAGAGAGGGGGCATTCTCGCTGTCACCAGCACAGCAGCAGGAGATGTGGGTGCAGTACTCTGCTCTGCAGATCGCACTACAGGTCAGTTTTTGGGATTCCAAATCTATTCTAGGGTACCTAGGCTATTTCAATTTCAGCACCTTAGTTGTTGTGGTTGATATCAGAGGCATACTATGTTTTGGTTGGTATCAGAGGCATACTATGTTTTGGTTGATATCAGAGACATACTATGTTTTGGTTGATATCAGAGACATACTATGATGTGGTTGATATCAGAGACATACTATGTTTTGGTTGATATCAGAGACATACTATGTTTTGGTTGGTATCAGAGGCATACTATGTTTTGGTTGATATCAGAGACATACTATGTTTTGGTTGATATCAGAGACATACTATGTTTTGGTTGATATCAGAGACATACTATGTTTTGGTTGGTATCAGAGACATACTATGTTTTGGTTGATATCAGAGACATACTATGTTTTGGTTGATATCAGAGACATACTATGTTTTGGTTGATATCAGAGACATACTATGTTTTGGTTGATATCAGAGACATACTATGTTTTGGTTGATATCAGAGACATACTATGTTTTGGTTGATATCAGAGACATACTATGTTTTGGTTGGTATCAGAGACATACTATGTTTTGGTTGATATCAGAGACATACTATGTTTTGGTTGATATCAGAGACATACTATGTTTTGGTTGATATCAGAGACATACTATGTTTTGGTTGATATCAGAGACATACTATGTTTTGGTTGATATCAGATACTATGTTTTGGTTGATATCAGAGACATACATGTTTTGCTGACTATGTTTTGGTTGATATCAGAGACATACTATGTTTTGGTTGATATCAGAGACATACTATGTTTTGGTTGATATCAGAGACATACTATGTTTTGGTTGATATCAGAGACATACTATGTTTTGCTGATATCAGAGACATACTATGTTTTGGTTGATATCAGAGACATACTATGTTTTGGTATGATATCATCAGAGACATACAGAGACATACTATGTTTTGGTTGATATCAGAGACATACTATGTTTTGGTTGATATCAGAGACATACTATGTTTTTTGATATCAGAGACATATATGTTTTGGTTGAGAGACATACTATGTTTTGGTTGATATCAGAGACATACTATGTTTTGGTTGATATCAGAGACATACTATGTTTTGGTTGATATCAGAGACATACTATGTTTTGGTTGATATCAGAGACATACTATGTTTTGGTTGATATCAGAGACATACATGTTTTGGTATGAGAGACATACTATGTTTTGGTTGATATCAGAGACATACTATGTTTTGGTTGATCAGAGACATACTATGTTTTGGTTGATATCAGAGACATACTATGTTTTGGTTGATATCAGAGACATACTATGTTTTGGTTGATATCAGAGACATACTATGTTTTGGTTGATATCAGAGACATACTATGTTTTGGATATGGACATACTATGTTTTGGTTGATATCAGAGACATACTATGTTTTGGTTGATATCAGAGACATACTATGTTTTGGTTGATATCAGAGACATACTATGTTTTGGTTGATATCAGAGACATACTATGTTTTACTATGATATGATGTAGTTGATATCAGAGACATACTATGTTTTGGTTGATATGAGACATACTATGTTTTGGTACTGATATCAGAGACATACTATGTTTTGGTTGATATCAGAGACATACTATGTTTTGGTTGATATCAGAGACATACTATGTTTTGGTTGTTTTGGTTGATATCAGAGACATACTATGTTTTGGTTGATATCATGAGACATACTATGTTTTGGTTGATATCAGAGACATACTATGTTTTGGTTTGATATCAGAGACATACTATGTTTTGGTTGATATCAGAGACATACTATGTTTTGGTTGATATCAGAGACATACTATGTTTTGGTTGATATCAGAGACATACTATGAGAGACATATCAGAGACATACTATGTTTTGGTTGATATCAGAGACATACTATGTTTTGCAGAGGCATACTATGTTTTGGTTGATATCAGAGACATACTATGTTTTGGTTGATATCAGAGACATACTATGTTTTGGTTGATATCAGAGACATACTATGTTTTGCATATCAGAGACATACTATGTTTTGGTTGATATCAGAGGCATATCAGAGACATACTATGTTTTGGTTGATATCAGAGACATACTATGTTTTGGTATCAGAGGCATACTATGATGTGGTTGATACTATGTTTTGGTACTATGAGACATTTTTGGTTGAGACATACTATGTGTTGGTTGGTATCAGAGACATACTATGTTTTGGTTGGTATCAGAGACATACTATGTTTTGGTTGGTATCAGAGGCATACTATGTTTTGGTTGGTATCAGAGGCATAGTATGTTTGTCAAAGCTTTATCTACTTATTTCTCCCTCTGTATCCTTTACTCTCTGTGTCTCAGGCTTACAATCAGAGTTTGAAGAAGTATCCTGGCGACTCCTCTCTCTCAGGCCTCTCTCACACTCATCTGTTCCTTACTTCATTCACTCAGGTAAGGATAACAACAGTAACAGAACAACAATTGCAGATGTCTAAAAGGTTCACTTTAACATGCATATGAAGGTCCTACGAATGGATGTTTTCCTTCCCATAATTGTATTGATTTTATCTTCTTTCAGATCAACTGCGACTCTGACCCGTACCACGAGTTCATGCCCTTTGAACCTTCCTTTCTGGTTACTGTCATCTGTGGGGACTCTAACCTCTGCCCTACGACCCTCTCCTGCCCCAACAAACCCCAGCAGCACCTCTTAGGGACATGCTGACCTACAGATCTACAGTAACATCTCCTACCAAACAAAAAATGCAGAGCCATTGATGAACACACAAGACTGTAATTTAAACAGATCAGTGTGCCCCCCCCGCGGGACGGTTGAGCTAATGTAGGCTAATATGATTAGCATGAGGTTGTAAGTAACAAAAAAATAATAATCTCAGGACATAAACATATCTGATATGGGCAGAAGGCTTAAATTCTTGTTAATCTAACTGTCCTGTCCAATTTACAGTAGATATTACAGTGAAATAATACCTTACTATTGTTTGAGAAGAGTGCACAATTATGAACTTGAAAATGTATTAATAAACCAATTAGGCACATTTGGACAGTCTTGAAACAACATTTTGAACAGATATACAATGGTTCATTGCATCAGTCTAACACTTTGCACATACACTGCTGCCATCTAGTGGCCAAAATCAAAATTATGTCTGGGCTGGAATAATACATTATGGCCTTTCTCTTGCATTTCAAAGATGATGGTACAAAAAAATGCATGTTTTTTTCTTTGTATTATCTTTTACCAGATCTAATGTGTTATATTCTCCTACATTAATTGAACATTTCCACAAACTTTGAAGTGTTTCCTTTCAAATGGTATGAAGAATATGCATATCCTTGCTTCAGGTCCTGAGCTACAGGCAGTTAGATTTGGGTATGTCATTTTAGGCAAACATTTTTTTTTAAAGGGTCAGATCTTTAAGAAGGCAATAGAACAGAACACTAAATCCAAATGCAACTGACAGGATAGTTGATTATTCATTAGGCACATCCATCCAGTCTCTTGTGACATCCTGTGCATGGGAGATTTGTTTCTGGGTTCTGAGATAAAACTATGCACATTGTCTGTGTTTTATTTAAAACTGCAGTATGTAACAAGCACCTTGTTATCCATAAGGATACTTACTATTAGTTATGTTTGGAGGTTATGGTCTACTTACCTTTGTTAAATGTAGGAGAGTGTGTCTGCCAGTTTAGATGGTGCCAAAGACACAAACAGTGTTGAAAAAGTGTGTATGAAGTGTGTGGATGTAAATGAATAGGGAAAGGGGGATATCTAGTCAGTTTTACAACTGAATGCATTCAACTGAAATGTGTCTTGCGCATTTAACCCAATCCCTCTGAATCAGAGGTGCGGTCATAGATATAGGGCTGATCATTCTACAAAATAAAGTTGATTTTTTAATGTGAAGGGAGTTGTATTTCTTATGGAGTAATAACGTATACATGTAATATGTGATTGTTATGCAACATGTTTCTAATAGCTAGGTCAAAACGGTGGACAGGTCAGCGGGTAGGACTAGTGATTGGGCGCTATTTAGTGTAGGCTATTTGATTGGAGTAACCTAATGTAAAACGTTTCCTTCTAATTACATTGTCATACATTTGATCTCCGGCCTGAAAGCTACAGAAAAGGCCACATACTCTTTCTACCATATGCTATATCTGCTACATGATTTACGTTAGATTCGTGTTTTGACTGAATGTTGGTGGAGCTCTGCAGCGATACGTCTCTCCAACATCACCCTGGAGAGGCGGCTAGGACTGGACATGATAGATATTTTCGCGTCCCTATCTTTTGACAAAGTGGGCACTGCTTATCACAGGGCGGCATCAGCGCTCACCTAAAAAGCCCATATGCCACTGGTTGAGATAAACTGTCATTGATTTTCGGCAGAATTATGTGAGCTTTTATCTGTTGTTAGAGGTACGTCTTTGTCAGTTTAGCTCAGAAAATGCAGTCTTCGTCAATCTGCCGCCATAGACGGCCGCCTGCTGCATAATTATTCAAATGAGGGGTAGAACCTTGGCAAAACTCCATCAGTATGACGCGTTATTCCGGCGACTACCATCCGGAAGCAACATGGAAGCCCACAGTTGTGACAAGCGTGGTCTTGAGCATTTAGACGAATATGAACCCAAACCAGCCAAACATATGCGTAGCCTGCACGATCGCATGGTGGAAAGGCGACTAGTAGTTATTTTAGAGGGGGCAACGCTGGAAACAGTGAAGGTCAAGACAAGTATTTTGCTATTCACCTCCGCCACCCAACTGCTGTGTTGGGAAACTTAACGTTAAAGCTAATGTTAGCTGTGTCTCTTACTTCCTGCGTTATTGGATATAAACCATTTAGATAGCTTCCTGTTCAACCAGACTTGCCTGGTAGATTTGTGATATGAATATTGCATTCTGCACGATAACTGTGTTTTGTGACTGAATGAAACGATTTGTTATTAGTTAGCACCTGCCTGCAGGCCCACTGATGCATGTCCTAAAGCAGGGTTTCCCAAGCTCGGTCCTGCCTCCCCCCCCCCCTTGTACACGTTTTGGTTTTTGTCCTAGCACTACACAGCTGATTCAAATAACCAACTCATCATCAAGCTTTAATTATTCGAATCAGCTGTGTAGTGCTAGGGCAAAATCAAAAACGTGCCCCCAGGACCAAGTTTGGAAAACCCTGTTCTAAATAGTGGGCATGGAAGTTGCACCATAATCAAAGAAGGATGTTAATCATGTTCTACTCTTTCCACTCAGGTTGGCAAGACATTTGAACTGCTGAACTGTGACCAACACAAGGGCATGATCATCAAAAGTGGACGGGACCCAGGGAAGATTCGACCTGACATTACACATCAGGTAAGCTGTCATTTTCACTTTGACCCTGGAATACCAGTCATCTTTCTTCTTCGCTCCTAACCCAGCCATATCCTGTAATTGTGTGTCCCCCCCCCCCCAGTGTTTGTTGATGCTGATGGACAGTCCATTGAACAGGGCAGGTCTCCTACAGGTTTACATCCACACAGAGAGGAACGCCCTGATTGAGATCAACCCACAGACACGCATCCCCCGAACCTTCAACCGCTTCTGTGGCCTCATGGGTAAGCCTGCTAGGTTCTGCTGAAATTCTCTATATACCTTCTCTCCTACCATCCTCCTCTCCTCCCTCTCATTTCATCCCACTTGTATTTATGTCTCCTCCTAGTCCAGCTCCTGCACAAGCTTAGTGTGAGGGCGGCTGATGGCCCCCAGCGCCTGCTGAAGCTCATCAAGAACCCTGTGTCAGACCACCTGCCCCCTGGCTGCCCCCGTATTTGTACCTCCTTCTCCTCTGGGGAGGCAGTGGGCGCCCGCACCGTGGTACCAGAGGATGGGCCCGCCACTGTGGTGGTCGGAGCATTTGCACACGGAGCGGTGAGTTTAGCTTAAGGCTCTAGTGTAATGGCCCGTGTGCACCGATCCAGGATCAGCTTTACTTACCCTCCCTCATTACAGACCGTAGATCAGTGTTATGGGGCATCTTCATCCTACTTCTCTGGGGCAGAAGCTGATTTAGGTGCTGTTGATGTAGGTAGTGTGTTAGAAATGTAGATGTTGGTTTAATAATAATATATATAATAATATATGAAATGTAGATGTTGGTTGATTTTATTCTCTACCAATTAAAAAATAAGCTGGAATTTGGTAGATGATTATGTGCTGCTGCTCCAGTTTGAACTGTTCTGCCTGCGGCTAGGTTTTCAACTCTCTGGTAGAGATACTCTGAATGATCGGCTATGAAAAGCCAACTGACATTTACTCCTGAGATGCTGACTTGCTGTACCCTTGACAACCACTGTGATTATTATTATTTGACACTGCTGGTCATCTATGAACATTTTGGCCATGTTCTGTTATAATCTCCACCCGGCACAGCCAGAAGAGAACTGGCCACCCCACATACCTAGAGAGGAACCAGGCTTTCTTCCTAGGTTTTGGCCTTTTCTAGGGATTTTTTTCCTAGCCACCGTGCTTCTACACCTTCATTGCTTGCTGTTTTGGGATTTTAGGCTGCGTTTCTATACAGAACTTTGACATCAGCTGATGTAAGAATGGCTTTATAAATACGTTTGATTTGATTATGCATTGGTTTGAGCTCTGCTTGTCCTCTCCTGTCTTAGGTGAATGTGGACTACACAGAGAAGACTGTTTCCATCAGTAACTACCCTCTCTCTGCTTGTCCTCTCCTGTCTTAGGTGAATGTGGACTACACAGAGAAGACTGTTTCCATCAGTAACTACCCTCTCTCTGCTGCCCTCACCTGTGCCAAGATGTGCTCTGCCTTTGAGGAGGTCTGGGGCGTGTTGTGATGAAGTTGACAGCGCACTGCTGCTCCAGCTAAAAAGGTTGTCAACATGAACATTGTCTTACAGGGACTAGAAATGGATTGGACAGTCAAGGAACATTGTACAGAAACGGTCCATTTCACCAATTACCTCCTGTGGATTTGTACGATACTATGGGTATTGTGTGTAAAATATGGTATTTTACATGTCTTAATAAAGGTAGTTTCAATATGAAATGAATACTGTTTTGAATACACCATCTGTAAGGACTTGGCACCAAATATGGTCTTCCTACTTGTTTTTTTTGTGTTTTTTTGTACATGTATCCAGTGCATCATTGTTCCCATGATTATACAGTGGAAATAATCTGTATAGTTTGTCCTCTGGTTTCTGTTGTTCCTTGTCAAAGAGACTGTAGGGAACAAAACAATTTAACACATGATGGGGACAAAAATCATGTTTTCATGTAATACTGGTCAAATAATCACTCAATTATACGTTACTGTTCAAAACTTTGGGGTCACTTAAATGTCCTTGTTTTTGAAAGAAAAGCCAATGTTTTGTCCATTAAATAAAATAACATCAAATTGATCAGAAATATAGTGTAGACTATTGTAGCTGGAAACGGCAGATATTTTATGGAATATCTACATGGGTGTGCAGAGGCCCATTATCAGCAACCATCACTCGTGTTCCAATGGCACATTGTGTTAGCTAATCCAAGTTTGTTTTAAAAGGCTAATTGATCATTAGAAAACCCTTTTGCAATTATGTTAGTAGAGCTGAAAACTGTTCTGATTAAAGGACATTTCTATGTGACCCCAAACATTTGAATGGTAGTGTACATGTAATTTGTGAGTAACATTGTATTGGTTTTTATTACATTGACAACATATAACAGTCATACGTAAGGTTAAGGTAATTTGACAAATCTACTATGGACATATTCTTTTAGTCCATACTCAGTCCATTTCCACAAGGAAGCACGTCTTTTAGCAACCCCAGGTCACTATATCCGTGGCTTTGTATTGCGGGTTACAACCATTTTACGAGTTTTCTTATTGGCTACTTTCAAGGACTTTCCTGCAGGTTTAGGGGCTTTGTAGCCTGTTTTTTGGACCTTGGCTGGTGATTTTGATGCTTGTCCTGCTGGTTTGTGGCTTTTGCCGACTTGTTTTGGTCTATCTCCTATTTCCCTTTGACCTTTTCCAACAACTGTTTTGTTCTTGTCTGCTGGTTGAGCTGTTTTTCCTGCTGGTTTAGTTGTTTTTGCTCCTGGTTTCAGAGCTTTTCCTGCTGGTTTAGTTGTTTTTGCTCCTGGTTTCAGAGCTTTTCCTGCTGGTTTAGTTGTTTTTGCTCCTGGTTTCAAGGCCTTTCCTTTCTCTGCTGCTGGCTTCAAAATTCCTTTTTTCTGCTTGGCTCTCTCGACTGTTGCACGGTCTCTCTGCTTGGCTCTCTCAACTGTTGCACGGTCTCTCTGCTTGGCCCTCTCAGCTGCTTCAAGGTCTCTCATGGCTCTTGTCTTAACTCTCTTCTCATACGTCAGTTTCTGTAGTTTTTAGAACAGGAGACGAGAGAGAAACATCTGCATAATTCAAATTCCCAAATAACTGGTTGTGGTTTGACAATGACAACTTGAGCACCTTTTATCAATGAAGTATGCACCATGGTGCAATTTGCTTCCTACTCAGGTGAAATGAGCCAGTGGAAAATCAAACTGCCAATGAGCTAAAACAAAAAAAACACAGACAAAAATGTATTACTTAAAACAGTTACCTTGTTGAGTTTAAATGACCCAGATGCACCAACTCCAGTAGTCTGCACCAGTGTCTCCTTCCTCACCAGGCCTTTCACAGCTAAGTTCACACGGGTATTGTTCTTGGTGACATCATAGCCACCAGCAGCCAGGGCATGCTTGAGGTCCACCATGGAGATGCCACCCCGGTGCTTGCACTGGGAGACTACCCGAAGGATGAGCTGGGAGACCCGGGTAGCCACACGCCTTGCATCGTTGGTTTTGGGTGCAGATGCAGCCTCTGCCTGGTACTTGAACAGGCGAACTGGGGTCGCTGGATACAGATTGAGATGAAGATGGGGCTACACTCATTAGTTATTCAATATTTTATGACACAAACATCACATACTTCAAAATTTCTTTTTGAAAATCATTAAGATATTGTAGTGACCTTAACCCAACACCTAGCGACCTGGTCAAGAGCTTTGGATGTCTTGGCGCACCAGATGTGTTGGGTTGACAGTCCTGGGTTCAAGACCCATTTGTGACTACCCCCTGACTTTGCTGCATTGGTGTTAGAAATTAGATATCCCCAGGTTGCAGTCATCAAGAGTGCAGGCGCCGCAATTAACTGTAGTGAAGCACAAGAATGTGCTCTCTGAAGGATGGGGGTAGTGTAGCAACCTTGACCCAAAACCAAGTGACCTAGTCAAAATGTTCCGATCTCTTCGTGTAACAGCTAGGAGTTGACAAGATGCCATCCTGGCCCCGGTTCCCAGGTAACGTTAGCATCCACCTCTAGCCCACACCGGCCAGAGGTTTGTTTAAAGACAAAACTCTGTGGGTTTGTGCTACCTGGGATAGGGGGCAACCCCCCGAATTTGCTGCAATGTGATGCGCAAGCAAATATTGAACAAGCTAAAGAAATTGGCTAGCTAGATCACTCACTTGGCAAAGGCACTTTTTCGTTTCCTGTAACATTCTTCTTCTCTTGGATTGCACGCTTCAATAGCTGACCCAAACGTCTAGCCCCTGCTTTCCCAAGGCCCCGACCACCTGGGTTTTTTACTGGCTTCGTTTGATGCTTCACCGGCGACTTGACCGGTGGTTTTACTGGCGGTTTACGTTTAACTTTCTCTTGTCCTCGGTTGATTACTGTAACTGTTCCCTTTGATTCTATGTTAACTTTCCCTTTTCTCTCACGTTTGACATCTTTCTTTTTGCGGTCGTTTCTAGGCATATTGTTGATTACAAGTTGTGGTCGAGCAAATCACATAAAGTAAAGATAGCTAGCTAACGTTACTATATTTGGTTAAACAGTGAGTTGGGAAAGTGGGATACGTTAGCGAACGAAATGATGACGTTTTATCAATTTCAATTTACAAAAAACAACAATATCAGTTTTCAAACGGTCGTTCGAAAAGAAAAAAAATTTAAACGGTCGTTCGATAATTATATTGAACGCGGGTCGGGTCACCAGAAGCAAGAAAATCAACAAGCCAGCAACCAACATACACTAGGTTTGAGCTAGCTCCTCACTGCAAGCAAAGCTTAGGTGTGTGCTGGTTGGTGGCGCTTATTTGCGTATAATAAAACTACCGTCTGTGAGTGTCATTGAAGGAGAACGAAACGTCTCCGCAATAAAGTCTTGTGGTGCTTGGTTGGTATTTGTTGTTCTTTGTAACGGTTAATTCACACTTTGAAAAATCATTTACATTTTGAGACATTGTTTTTTCTACATTATTTTAGCTCCCTTGTACACGGAACATGCAACAGTTTAATTTTTTAAAATTACAGTTCATGTAAGGAAATCAGTCAATTGAAATAAAATCATTAGGCCCTAATCTATGGATTTCATATAACTGGGAATACAGATATGCATCGGTTGGTCACAGATACTTTAAAAAAAGGTAGGAGCCTGGATCTGAAAACGAGTCAGTATCTGGTAGAGTTGATCAGGCTGTTGGTTGTGGCCTGTTGAATGTTGTCCCACTCCTCTTCGATGGCTGTGCGAAGTTGCTGGATGTTGGTGGGAACTGGAACATGTTGTACATGTCGATCCAGAGCATCCCAAACGTGCTCAATGGGTGACATGTTTGGTGAGTATGCAGGCAGACCAAGGAAGTACAGGGACATTTTCAGCTTGATGTGATGACTGCGGATGAATGGCAGGACATTGGGCCTCAGGATCTCGTCACGGTACCTCTGCATTCAAATTGCAATTGATTAAATGCAATTGTGTTCACTGTCTGTAGCTTATGCCTGCTCATACCATAACCCCACACCACCAAGGGGCACTGTTCACAACGTTGACATCAGTTAACCGCTCGCCCACACATGCTGTCTGCCATCTGCCCGGTACAATTGAAACCGGGATTCATCCATGAAGAGCACACTTCTCAAGCGTGCCAGTGGCCATCGAAGGTGAGTATTCGCCCACTGAAGTTGGTTACGATGCTGAACTGCAGGACTATGAGCACGCAGAAGAGCTTCCCTGAGATGTTTTCTGACAGTTTGTGCAGAATTCCCCGGTTGTGCAAACCCCCTTTGATCAGCTGTCCGTGTGGCTGGTCTCAGACCATCCCGCAGGTAAAGAAGCCAGATGTGAAAGTCCTGGGTTGGTGTGGTTACGTGTGGTCTGCGGTTGTGAGGCCTGTTGGACATTCTGATTCTCTAAAACCACTATGGACCTGGCTTATGATAGAGAAATTAACATTAAATTCTCTGGCAACAGCTCAGGTTGACATTCCTGCAGTCAGCATGCCAATTGCTCCCTCAATTTGAGTCATCTATGGCATTGTGTTATGTGACAAAACTGTACATTTTAGTGGACTTTTATTATCCCCAGCACAAGGTGCACCTGTGTAATGGCCATGCTATTTAATCAGCTTCTTGATATGCCACACCTGTAAGATGGATGGATTATCGTGACAAAGTAGAAATGCTCACTAACAGGGATGTAAATCAATTTATGCACAACATTTGAGATAAATACTATTTTTGTGCATATGGAACATTTCTGGGATATTTTATTTCAGTTTCAAAATGTTCAAATTATATATTTTTTCATCGTAATTTATTATTGTATGTGTATGTATATTACAGTAAATATTGATCACATATTTTGATACATTGAATGTTAATATTGTGAACCTATGTTGTACATTTTTTACCACCTGTTTTAGGAAGTGATGTCACTGAGTACTACCCCTATATATGTAGGACCTTCCACCCCCACCTGGGATATGGATGCCTGATGAAGACTTAAGGGTCATAACGTTGTTATAAATATCACCTGGGAGCATGAGCAGCAGTGTGCAGCGTTTTCCTATCTGTTTTCCATCAGCTCATGAAAAATGGGACCAACACTTTACATGTTGCGTTTCTATTTTTGTTCAGTATATAATCGAACATTTTTGATTATTCTCTCTGATTGTCAATGTCCCAGGAAAATAACATATTATTAATCGGGACAACGCATCCAACTGAAAAATTGTCATGTAGGTCTACACGAAACAAAATGAGCATTTTGCCTTCGTATATCACATGCGCCGGAAACGCATGGTTGTTTCTTCCGGGAATCAACGTGTGCGAGGAAAAAACCACATGTGCGTAAATTTGATCTGTTAACTGGAATCAAGGATCGAATAAATACATTATACTTTAACTATTGCAAAGGTGGGTTTTGGAGAGTTGTCGTAAAGATAAATGCCGTGATTGTTTGTGCCATACACAAGTGAATGGACAAGTCATGGTGACGGACTTGCACTGCGTATGTGATATCAAATTCCAGCGAACTAAAATTCTTTACCGCTCATAGCAGCATCATGTGATGAATTTTGGGTTGTCTCTAGAATGCAACTCGTTTGTTTTTAAAAGAAGTCAACGTGTCGTTAGCTAATTACCGGCACATCATCATACTTGAATATAGGGGGATACCATTGATGGATAACTTTAGCATGCGTGGAAAAGTGTACTATAACATTAACAGTTGTCAACTAGTTAGCTCGATAGCTACCTAACATTCTTATGACGAGAATGCAGATTTGTCATGTGAAAAGGACGTTCCGCGTATTATAATAACTTACGTTACATGTTACACCGTGATGTAAGAGACAACTTTTTTCTATTTCACATAGCTTTTTATTTTTCCACGTCAGTGCTGGTCAGAGTTAGGAGGTGATATGTTCTCAGGAGCATTTTCAGTAAACACTTGAGGTTAAGCTGATTTGTCGTCATTTACCATTTTGTTATTTGCAACATTCTTGGAACAGATTCTGAGCAACATGTTACTGAGAATATAGCTAGCTACCATCTTTCAGAGCTGCCAACGGTGCATAGTTATTAGTGACTACTTTAATCCCATTCTGATCCTATGCCTTTGTGTTTAAATCCAACATGATCACGAGCTATATCTTCTCTCCAGACTACCTGTGTTGGTGTCAGTCATGGGCAGGAAGTTGGATCCCACCACGTATGTGAAGAAGGGGCCGGGGCGGAAGTCCAGGAAGCAGAAAGGAGCAGAGACTGAGCTGGCCAAGTTCTTAACGGATGGTGAGAGGGATGCTATTATAACATACAGCTTCTGAAGACATTTACATTTAACATTTTTACATTTAAGTCATTTAGCAGACGCTCTTATCCAGAGCGACTTACAAATTGGTGCATTCACCTTATGACATACAGTAGAATAGTCACTTTAAAATAGTGCATCTAAATCTTAAAGGGGGGGGGGGGGTGAGAAGGATTACTTATCCTGTCCTAGGTATTCCTTAAAGAGGTGGGGTTTCAGGTGTCTCCGGAAGGTGGTGATTGACTCCGCTGTCCTGGCGTCGTGAGGGAGTTTGTTCCACCATTGGGGGGCCAGAGCAGCGAACAGTTTTGACTGGGCTGAGCGGGAACTGTACTTCCTCAGTGGTAGGGAGGCGAGCAGGCCAGAGGTGGATGAACGCAGTGCCCTTGTTTGGGTGTAGGGCCTGATCAGAGCCTGGAGGTACTGAGGTGCCGTTCCCCTCACAGCTCCGTAGGCAAGCACCATGGTCTTGTAGCGGATGCAAGCTTCAACTGGAAGCCAGTGGAGAGAGCGGAGGAGCGGTGACGTGAGAGAACTTGGGAAGGTTGAACACCAGACGGGCTGCGGCGTTCTGGATGAGTTGTAGGGGTTTAATGGCACAGGCAGGGAGCCCAGCCAACAGCGAGTTGCAGTAATCCAGACGGGAGATGACAAGTGCCTGGATTAGGACCTGCGCCGCTTCCTGTGTGAGGCAGGGTCGTACTCTGCGGATGTTGTAGAGCATGAACCTACAGGAACGGGCCACCGCCTTGATGTTAGTTGAGAACGACAGGGTGTTGTCCAGGATCACGCAAGGTTCTTAGCGCTCTGGGAGGAGGACACAATGGAGTTGTCAACCGTGATGGCGAGATCATGGAACGGGCAGTCCTTCCCGGGAGGAAGAGCAGCTCCGTCTTGCCGAGGTTCAGCTTGAGGTGGTGATCCGTCATCCACACTGATATGTCTGCCAGACATGCAGAGATGCGATTCGCCACCTGGTCATCAGAAGGGGGAAAGGAGAAGATTAATTGTGTGTCGTCTGCATAGCAATGATAGGAGAGACCATGTGAGGTTATGACAGAGCCAAGTGACTTGGTGTATAGCGAGAATAGGAGAGGGCCTAGAACAGAGCCCTGGGGGACACCAGTGGTGAGAGCGCGTGGTGAGGAGACAGATTCTCGCCACGCCACCTGGTAGGAGCGACCTGTCAGGTAGGACGCAATCCAAGCGTGGGCCGCGCCGGAGATGCCCAACTCGGAGAGGGTGGAGAGGAGGATCTGATGGTTCACAGTATCGAAGGCAGCCGATAGGTCTAGAAGGATGAGAGCAGAGGAGAGAGAGATAGCTTTAGCGGTGCGGAGCGCCTCCGTGATACAGAGAAGAGCAGTCTCAGTTGAATGACTAGTCTTGAAACCTGACTGATTTGGATCAAGAAGGTCATTCAGAGAGAGATAGCGGGAGAGCTGGCCAAGGACGGCACGTTCAAGAGTTTTGGAGAGAAAAGAAAGAAGGGATACTGGTCTGTAGTTGTTGACATCGGAGGGATTGAGTGTAGGTTTTTTCAGAAGGGGTGCAACTCTCGCTCTCTTGAGGACGGAAGGGACGTAGCCAGCGGTCAGGGATGAGTTGATGAGCGAGGTGAGGTAAGGGAGGAGGTTTCCGGAAATGGTCTGGAGAAGAGAGGAGGGGATAGGGTCAAGCGGGCAGGTTGTTGGGCGGCCGGCCGTCACAAGACGCGAGATTTCATCTGGAGAGAGAGGGGAGAAAGAGGTCAGAGCACAGGGTAGGGCAGTGTGAGAAGACATGCTCAGTATTCCTTCACTTGCTGGGAGTACAGTGGCACTAAAGCAAAGATGCATGACTGGGAATGAGACATGAAGCTTTAGAGGTTGATGCTCACTAACTATGCTTGTCATTTGCAGAGGATACTGCACCAAAACGACTGTCAAGCAGGTCCAGGAAAAGGTCAGTTTGTAATCTTTTGTATGTTATGTCGTCAATCCCTTTTTTTAAACCACTATGTAATGTGTCACTTTTGCTGAAGATGATGATGTTTTGTAGAGCTGGGAAGCGAGCTCAAGTGACCAAAAAGCCCAAGGAAAGCACTGAGAAGGAGGAGCCAAAAAAAGGTAAGTTACTGTTCATTTGTAAGCATTGGGGGGGGTAAGTCACCCCAGTCCATGTGGATCCAGAGTCAGACAGCCCCATCCATTCACTGTGAATGTCTATGGGGATTTCATTGGTTTGTTTCCCCTGTTCTCAAGGATTCACAGATGAAAACAGTGAATGGCTGAAGCCAGCAAAGAGGAAGCGTGAGGTCGGTCAATCAGATAACGAGGACGACAGTGACAGCCAATGGGAGCAGGAAGAGGACGAGGGACAAGAGGGAGGGGAGAACAATAAAGGGAAAAAACTGCTAATTGAAGGAGACGGTGACGATGATGACCTGGTTGATGACTACGGTGCATTGGAGGACAGCAGTGAAGGAGAGGGAGAAGTAGATGGTGATGGAGAGGAGGTATGTGAAACTATTCACTGAATTTATGTGTCCAGGACATGTTCTAAATAGCAAAACAATGTTAGTCCTTCAAAGTTCTTACTGTTGTTTAGCAAGGTCCTGAATCTTTGTCTGTTGAATCATCTGCTCCGTACTCCTCTTTTCATCCCTCGTTCAGCTGCTCCCCATCGAGCGAGCTGCCAGGAAGCAGAAGAAGCTGCAGGAAGCAATGGGCCAGGAGAGTGATGATGATGATGATAATGAAAATAAGGGGAAGACTGGAGATGAAGACATGGATGAAGATGACACGGTACAGGCTAATTTAGATGATATGGACAAATTCATACTACCTGGAGCAGAGGAGATTGCAAAAGAGGGTCAGTTTAAAGCTTAGATTTGTACTTTTTTAGATTTGACAGTTCTGCTTTTTGTTATGCCTGTTTACACATTGCTACATGTTCTTTATCAGTGCCTGTGGACTCCATCTGTACTGAGTTTCTTTCTCTCTCCTGTGATTGCAGGTGTTTTGCTTGTAGACCTGCAGACCATCCACCAGAGAATAAAGGACAACGTGGATGTTCTCTCTCACTTTGCTACCAAGAGGGAGGAGGGGAAAGAGAGAACAGAGTACCTCTCTCTCCTCAAAAAGGATCTTTCCACTTACTACAGCTACAACAATTTCCTCATAGACAAACTGCTGGATATCTTCCCAGTGTCAGAGGTATGTGTCATTGCTTTGTTCTCCCAAATGTCATAGAAACACAAAATGAACAGGAATCTTTGGAAGGTTACGTTTTGTTGTAACAGTGTTGTCATCATGCTGAACTTAGGCTTCCCTCGTTTTATGTGCTTTGTAGCTGATTGATTTCCTGGAGGCCAATGAAATTCAGCGACCTGTCACCATTCGGACCAATACACTGAAGACAAGGAGGAGGGACTTGGCTCAGGTAACAAATCTATTTCAAGTTGGATCAAATAAAGGTGCCCCAAATCCACCCCTAACCCCTAGGCATTTGTGTATCTCTGAAAATATTAAGACTAAAGGTCCATTTGGAATTGACCAAAGGATAATTGGATGCTATTAGTAATGCCTGTTCCTCTGCCAGACTGACCAAGTGATGTGTATGTTTGTCCCAGGCCCTGATCAACAGAGGGGTGAATCTGGATCCTCTGGGGAAGTGGTCTAAAGTGGGCCTGGTCATTTTCGACTCCTCGGTACCCATAGGTCAGTACCAGCACAGTGAAACCTTTTTATATTGTGATGAAAGATTAGAATGTTAATTCTCTATTTACTACTGTTATCGTGCTTTCTGTGTGTTATGAGTAAGTATACATTGATGAATTGATGCGTGTATACCCTAGCTGTGTTTTCTTGTTCCCAGGTGCGACCCCAGAGTACCTAGCGGGTCACTACATGCTGCAGGGAGCCTCCAGCTTCCTGCCTGTCATGGCTCTCTCTCCCCAGGAGGGGGAGACTGTGCTCGACATGAGCTCAGCTCCCGGGGGAAAGACCACCTATATGGGTGAGGATGTTAAAAATGAGAGTTGAATGACCATGATCACAATACTGTTAACTGCTGTTGGTCTCTACAATTAGCCTAACAATCAAGGGCAGCCTTTCTTGTGTTTCGACATGGGAGTTAGAATAGAAGAAAACATAATTTTGACATTTGGTTGTGCAGCTGCCGTTTTTCTCTTGCTATGTCAGTCAATAACCATGTTTCCATCCAGTTTTTATGTGAGTAAAGTCATAATATATATATATATATTACTATAAATGCCGACATCATTTGTTCGGCTGACATGGTGGGATCTTTTTGTCTAAAATTAATTGTGCGAGAAACTTCGGTGGAAACGTGACTTGGGGAAACCATGCAATTTATTAGGCTACAAATGAAATAAGTTAGGATCAACTTCACAGGGTGGTGAACTTGATGCTCCTCTCCAATAAATATCATGGGTCTTGTTCTGGTGACATGATGATCGATGCATGACTGCCGTTTGACAAATAAAACTATTCTCGCTCTCATCCATAAAAAACCCAATGTAGACGAGCCTACCCGGAATGCATCTGAGAGCGCACGTACCAAGACCAGACTAGGCACATTTGCTGTGTAACGCAACAGTTTTTGTGACAGAACTATCAGCAGAGTTGAAAAGGTGATGGAAACTTTAGATATTTATTCGGAACATGAAAACTTAAGTGTGAAAGTACATTTTGTGTGCACTACGTTACGTCATCACGGAAGTCAGTTCAGTGAAAACACACCACTTGTGGGAAAATGTGCATACTTTCTTTATGCAGACTTTGGAATATTTGTATGAAAATCTGTTGGCGCTTGTTTGGTAACCTAGTTACTGACAGTTACTTAATTAGCCATGTCAGCAAACACTTTTTAGATTGTTAAGTTAGTCTAGCCAGCTATCTAATCATGGTTGAATACTGACCGTGCACATGCCCAAGGGCCCTGACCTCCGAGGGCCCTGACCTCCGAGGGCCCTGACCTCCGAGGGCCCTGACCTCCGAGGGCCCTGACCTCCGAGGGCCCTGACCTCCAAGGGCCCCCCCATTGATTTTGTTAGGCACTCACTCAGATATCATATTAAAATGGCATAAGTCATGGCAAAGTGTGTAGAATTGCAGGAAATTAACTTTAAAACTCAAATGTTTTGCCTGCGAGGTGGGGGAGCCCCCCAACCATATCTCGCTTAGGGCCCTCAAAAGGGGGCATGTTTTCATGTGCTTCGGTCTCAGGAAAACACTTAATTTCTGATTTGGGCCCGATCCTGAAAAATATGAAGAACCCCTGATCTGGGGGCTTGACAGGCAAGACTTGTCTTTTTATTGGGTAACTTATTTATTGTGTATATGTGTGTGTCCCACAGCCCAGTTGATGAGGAACACAGGTGTGATTGTGGCCAATGATGCCAGTGCTGACAGACTGAAGAGTGTGGTGGGCAACATCCACCGTCTGGGAGTCACCAACTCAATGATCTGTAACTACGACGGGAGGCAGTTCCCCAAGGTAATGAGAGGGGTTCTTGCTCTACATGCAGTTTATACATGTACTGTATGACATAATATAAGTATGTATGTTACACCCATTGATGGTATGTTAACCTGTTGGTTACTATATTTGCAGGTCATGGGGGGGTTTGACAGAGTGCTGCTTGATGCTCCCTGCTCAGGCACAGGAGTAATCTCCAAAGACCCTGCTGTGAAGACCAGTAAAGTGAGAAAAAACCTATTATACACTACACGGGCCTTTAGATTTACAGTATACACTGGCCTTTAATGACAACTTCCTGTTCATGTCTTCCTAATCCTATGTCCTGCATCTCAGGACGAGTCTGACATCCAGCGGTTGGCCCACCTGCAGAAGGAGCTCATCCTGGCGGCCATCGACTCGGTCAACGCTGAGTCTCCCTCTGGAGGCTATCTGGTGTACTGCACATGCTCTATAATGGTGGGTACACAGTGTCACACTGATGACAAATAAACAATCTAAATTGTGGGGCTTTACTTACAATAAATCATTGCAATTCACTTTATCGTAGACTTTTTGTTGTTGGTGCATGTACAAAATGTCTGGTTAAATTCATTTGGACTAGAATAGCTGAAATTACGTAATTGACTTCATCACCAGGTGGAGGAGAACGAGTGGGTAGTGGACTACGCTCTCAAGAAAAGAAACGTCAAACTCGTCCAGACTGGACTGGACTTTGGCAAAGAAGGTTTCACCAGGTAAAGGGGTTATAAGAACACTACATTTTTCACATTCATCCAGATATACCCCCAAACCCTTTTCTCGTGCAATATGAACAAATATATTTTCTCCATTTAGATTCAAAGAGAGACGATTCCATCCCTCTCTGAAACTCTCACGCCGGTTCTATCCTCATTCCCACAACATGGACGGTTTCTTTGTGGCCAAGCTGAAAAAGTTCTCCAACATGGTCCCAACCACAGCAGTTGAAAAAGGTAAAGTAGATGTCATCTTGGATCTAATAAACCACAATGCTTTGTCCGGTATCATGGAAACATCACTTGTGTTATGTAAAACTAACATCCTGTTATTGTCACTTTCAGACGGAGAAGAGGAAACCAAGCCATCTGAGGCAGTAGAGGTTACAGCTGATTCCTCTGATGAGGACGGACCATCTAAAGCAGGGTCTAAGAACAAGTCCAAGAAGCAGAAGCCAGTCCCTGGCAAGCCAGCTATGTCACAGAAGGCCACAGCCAACGGGAAGCCAGACAAAAGCATAGGCAAGAAAACAACAAACCTAAGCACCTTGAAAAAGAATGAGAAACCAACTGGGCCGAAAAAGGCAAAGATCGCTAAGATGGATGGTGGGACTGTGAAAGTGGATGGAGAGCACAAGAAGTCCAACACAGTCAAAACAGAAGGGGAAACGACCAAACAGTCAAAGGAAGGGAGCAGGTTTGAGAAAAAGGGCGATAAACAGAGGAAATCCCCCATGCAGAGCAAGAAGAGAATGGGGAAGAACAAATTCAATAAGTTGAAGAAGCTGCTGAAAAAAGAAGAGGTTGGACAATGAACATGTATAAAATGTTTATGAAAATGAAGACTAATTATTTTGCAGTTGTCGCTAGTCAGAGAGGTCTAAGTTTCATGACAGATCAGTAATTTTCACAAAAGTTGAGCAGAGCATGTTAGCATTGTTAAATATTGCCTCCCTTCAGACTGAAAATCACTGCAGTAGGCCCTCCTTCGAGGGCCCTGAGCCTCAGCCCCTTTTGGAGTAGGTAGATGTCCCTAACCACACAGATACTGGATCAGAAATGTTTCATGGCCCTCGTGGATGATTGCTTCTAGGTTAGGAATATGGTAATATGATCCTAGCTCTGGTTGAGGGCAATGTTCTAATTTCAACTCTCATTAAGCATCACAATTTCACATTTTATTCTTTCCTTGCAATGCTATCGGTTTGTTTTAATTTCATGTTGTCTTTTGGTCAAATTGATATGTATTGTAAAGACTAATCCTTGAGACAATAAAATGTTTCAGATTGTTTGCCATATACCCCCATCTTGTGTTTATTTTTATATTACTGCAGTATTGTTGGCTGTGAATGACATCAAATATGTTATTAGATCGTTTTCATAAACAGTATGTTTAATAAATTACATTCAGTTTCTGACACGGTGCAAATACAATATCCGTATGCATTATCGATTGATAATAAAATACTGGTACTTGGATTTGATTTCGGATAAAACCAAAGAACACGTCCTCGCCGGAAGTTGTGTTGTTTACATTTTCCAAGATGGCGGCGGGAATGTATTTGGAACACTATTTGGACAGTGAGTTAATTTTCTATTTAAAGATACAAATCTGCTTATGTTTTCGATAGTTTAGCTATCAATTTGAATTTTTCTGTATGTTTAGTCAATGCATTGCAAGAAGGAATGCTTTATTTGGAGAATTAGGCCGCTAGCTACCTAGCTAAGCAACACCAACGGTCGTTTTGCCTGCTAGGCAATAGCCTAGCTAGAGTATCATCACAAATTGAATATACATTTGTTATACCAATAGTTTGTATTTTTAGTGACTATTAGTCAAAAGTTAATGATTGTTGATTTCTCATCACAGGCATAGAGAACCTGCCATTTGAACTGCAGAGGAACTTCAATTTGATGAGGGACTTGGATCAACGTACGGAGGGTGAGAAATAACACTAACTACAACTGTTACCGACCAATTCACTACTCTGCAGAGTATGTGTGAACCATGTTTACAATGCATAATAAAGTAGCAGTCATCCCACCCACAAGTTGTGCATTTGAATTGCCCATGTTGAATGTATGCAAATGAAATCTGTCTAGCCTCCATAACATTCATGTCCACGGTCCTCAACAATTTACCATTCAATGATCTAATCTTCAAACATCGTCAGGTCATATAGACCAAAAGCTGCACTAGAATTCTGTGAGGCGTCTTTACATAGCAGTACTTTGTTGAGCTTTTGAAGGGCACAGGCATGGGATTTCTTAGATCCATTCATACTTGTAAAAGCCCTAGATGCACATACTTCATTAAAAAAATACATGTTATGTGAAAGCAAGGGACACAGTAACACACATCACATAAGGCTGATATTCTCAGACAAGTGGCATCAATAAAATTGCTTATCCAAACTTCTCACTCAACCCATCTGTCTTTCTCTCAGATCTAAAGGGGCAGATAGACTCCCTGGCAAAGGATTACACATCCAACGCCAGGACCCTCTCGTCTGAACAGAAGCTTACTATTCTGAGGCAGATCCAGCAGTCGTACAGCAAAAGCAAGGAGTTTGGGGATGACAAAGTGCAACTGGCCATGCAGACTTATGAGATGGTCAGTAGTAGTACTTTGGAGCTCTGTGCTTCATTTGTATTGGAGCCTTTGTGGGTCAGTCAAATTAATCCTAAAGTGCAGTGGTTGTTCCCTAGGTGGACAAGCACATCCGGAGACTGGACACAGACCTGGCCCGTTTTGAGGCCGACCTGAAGGAGAAGCAGATAGAGAGCACAGACTATGATTCCACCTCCAGTAAGGGAAAGAAATGTACGTATTTGAAGTGTGTGTGTGTACGTTCGGGTCTGTTTCTCATGAGTGTTTGCCTTGTAGCATCTTGACACACTTCAAAATATCAGATCCTTCCGAGAAAAAACGATGGTAAATGTATTGTCATTTTGGAGTCACTTTTATTGTAAATAATAATATATTTCTAAATACTCTACATTCATGTGGATGCTACCATGATTACGGATAGTCCTGAATGAATCGTGAATAAAGAGTGAAAGAGGCATAAATATCATACACCCCCCCACAAATAGCAAATGCATCCAATAAGTTTGTACAGTCACAAGCTTGATGTAATCGTTGCGTGCTAGGAATATGGGACCAATTACCAAACGTTTTACTATTTTAATACACATAAGTGAACTTGTTCCACAGTTTTTGTTCCCCTAAATGGGGGTGACTATGTACAAAAACTGTTGTAATCTCTAAACGATTTACCCGATATGGACAAAAATACCCTCAAATGAAGCTGACCGTCTGCACTTGAACCCCATAGTCATTGTATAATTAAAAATGTAACTTATCCAATACTTTTGGAGCTCACTGTATATTTAAAGCTATGTTCTGATATTTCAGGTGAGTCCAGGGGGCTGAAAGAGAAGAAGGTGGCTAAAACTCGGTCTAAAGTGAAGAGCTCCGATGAAGATGGCAGTCCGAAGAGTGCACAGAAGAAAGTCAAACTTCTCCAGCCGTACGTTTGTTATTGTGCACTCTATCACTTCCTTCCTTGAAGACACTCTTTCATTGGCCTTAATTGTGTGTGTGTGTGTGTGTGTGTGTGTGTGTGTGTGTGTGTGTGTGTGTGCGCGCTCACCCACAACTCTCATTGTCAGGGGGGAGTTCACTGCTCCAGTTGCTAATTTTGGGAATGTGCATCCCTCTGATGTTCTGGACATGCCAGTGGACCCCAATGAGCCCACCTACTGCCTGTGTCACCAGGTGTCCTATGGAGAGATGATTGGCTGTGACAACACAGACGTGAGTTTCCCCAGAAACCTCCTCTGAGTTTCCCCCAGTGTGTGCACTGACCTGACCTATATTGTTGTGTTGATCCTGGGTCTTGAAAGCTACAGTCTGTACAGACTTCATCAAACCCCTGTGTTGATTGTTTTTGCAGTGTTCCATCGAGTGGTTCCACTTTGCCTGCGTGGGCCTGACAACGAAACCAAGAGGGAAATGGTGAGGGAATCAGCCAACCTCCACAGACTAACCATACATACTACACTCACTGGCCAGTTCATTAGATACACACATCTAGTACAGGGTCAGACCACCCTTTGCCTCGAGAACAGCCTGAATTCTTTGGGGCATGGATTCTACAAGTCAGAAACATTCCACAGGGATGTTTGTCCTGCTGACACAATGGCATCACACAGTTGCTGCAGATTGGACAGCGGTACGCAGTTGACACCAGGCAGGATGGGTCCATGGACTGCTTATACTAAATCCTTACTCTGCCATCAGTATGACTCAACAGGAACCGGATTCGTTGGACCAGGTGATGTTTTTCCACTCCTCAATCGTCCAGTGTTTGTGATCACGTGTCAACTACAGCCACTCTTGTCTGTCTAGTCTGTAATAGCCCATTCGTGACAAGGATTGATAAGTTGTGCATTCCTAGAGGCCGTTCTGCACAGCACTGTTGCTCTGCGCCGTTATTTGTCTGTTTGCGGGCCCGCCTGTTATCTTGTACGATTCTTGCCCTTCTCCTTCGACCTCTCATCAACGCTTACAGTTTTTGCTCACAGGACTGCTGCTGACTGGATGTTTTTTGTTTGTCACACCGTTCTCGGTAAACCGCAGACACTGCCGTGTGTGAAAAGCTCAGGTGGGCAGCTGTTTCTAAGATATCGGATCCGACGCACCTGGCAATGACGATCATACCGCACTCAATCGCTTAGGTCACTTGTTTTGGCAATTTTAACGTTCAATCAAACAGTAACTGAATGCCGGCTTTATATAGCAAGCTACGGCCACGTGACTCACTGTCTGTAGGAGCGATCCATTTTTATAAACAGGGTGGTATACCTGATAAACTGGCTGGTGAGTGTGTATCTTACATAACGGAAATAATGATGGGATTTTAAGGTTTACAAACTGAGTATTTCCTTTTTTCTAACTCTGCAGGTATTGTCCACGCTGCTCTCAAGACAGAAAGAGAAAGTAAGCCCCTAAGGTAGAGGAGCCAACCGGTTGTAGAGTCAGGATACTACGTTAGTAATGAAGAGAAAGTAACATGACAGTTTCTGTCCCCAGGATAGTATTACATTGTTTATCGGTCTTCTAGCATTGAACAATTGGTGCTTTATTTTTTTGTTTACTTGATTGTTCTGTCTTGGTTTAATGCAGTGTGAAGGAGATATGTGGTTACAGATGTATTTAAAATGTTTCAAAGGTTATGAGAGTTGATAGGTACGAGAGTTGCTTTGTTTTTACATTTTTATGTTTCTATTTTTTTGTAACTGAACAATAAACACTAAAATGTGACAGTTCGTGTCCATAATATTGTAGTGTGTGTTTGACTACATGTGATTGACTGGAGTGAAGTGGATTGACGTATTGTAATGGATGCAGTGTTGGACCATCGAGAACTGTTGTGCTTTCAAGTTTGTTACAGAATTTTGGATTATATTGTGTGCGCTCTAAAACACATATTTTAGCCTGACAGAGTGAGTGGGGAAATGTTAATTTAAGACATTAGCGCTTTTATCTGTGTGGTAGTTAGTTGATTGAACCACATTTGACTTTTTACATTTTCAAAATGATAGATCTGGTTAAGAGCGAATACATTGCATAATGGGAAATATCAATACTGTAGCTGACACCTGGGTACATGTGAGGAAAATTGTATTTTCAGTTTGAATACAGCTACTACCTCAAATCAGTTTTGTCCTTTTTGTCCTTTATCATGTAGATTGGTTCTGAACAGCATAGCTACAATTGTATGTTGCATGAGGTAATCAGATTTACTGTACTTGATATTGCAATATTTGAGTTTGCAGTAATAAAGTATCAATAAGATTGTAGCATCAGTTATCTGCAGACAGATGGCGTAGTTTGTTCACGGAAGAGGGTCAGTGGGAGGAGGGGAGCGATGCTGATGACGTAGTCCTTTGGCGCGCTGCTGTTAAAAATTCAAAACCCTTCGCCACAAACCGTTTAGAGCAGAACCTTGCTGTTTCAATCTGTTCAACAGTTTCTAAAGATCCGAAATTGTGGCTGAGAGCGCTAAAAAAAATATTGGTAAGTGTGTTATACTTGGTTAACGTTACTTGTGTCTGGACTTTTTCTTAGTTGTGAAATATAGCTAGTCAGTTAGTTGACTAAAAACAACGTTAAATACGGTAGCTATCTTAAAATAAATTAACGTAGCTAGCTAAAGTTATCTTGTGGCTAACTAAGGTAGCTTACTGACGTTAACTAGTTCGCGAATAAATCGAAACAAACGCGTAACTAATAGCTAGCTTTCTTTTGACCAAGTTAACTTCGTTAATACATTAGTGTGATTGGATCGTTTCTAGCTACATGGAATGAACTTACCTTACTATAATTAACGATACCTAGAATGTCAACCACTCGGCTAACAAGTTGTTTTTTCGTATATAGTGATGTCGTGGGACTTCTTTGTGCCTGTGTGCGTGGGTGACCTGGTGAAGACTGGGGGCATTAACCAGTACGTGGTTCAGGATGTCGTCTCCCCTAAACAACTGCCCTCCCATCTCAACAGTAAATATCCCATAGTTTGTTACAGACTTACAATTGTTAGACTATTGTCATCCTGAAATCTGACCAAGCAACTCCTTTACTATTCTATATATTTTCCAGGTTTCAAGGCTGCACTGAGAAGCCAGGGTCCATTGTGTATCCTGGAACACTTTGACACGGGTTACACTGTGCTGCAGTGAGTAGCTACATTTACCCAAATTATTGTATTTTTTATTTCTTAAACCTACCACAACTATGATGTAATTTCTCGAATTTTGACTCATGTTGCATTCTACTGTATGTCACAGGCATTGCCATAAAGTGGACATGAGTGTGAAAGAGGACACCCTGGAGTTACTCATACAAGGTCAGTGTTTGTGATGGTGTGTTGAAATGTCTTTCAACTTATACACATGATGGCATACTTGTGCCTGCTAGTGCTCACTATTCAGCCGAAGTCCTCATCCGTATTTCATTGCGTTCTCTATTAGTGGTGAGTGGCCTGTCCGTCTCCCTGCCCTCCCTCCTCCTCAACGCCTCACTCTCTGCCCCGGACCGCAAGGAGCAGCTCAATGCTGTCAAAATGAGTGTATTCCTCCTCTGCAAGCTCACGGAAATCCTGGAGAGTGACTCTTACAGGCAGAGTATTGTCACTGCACCCAGTAAGGTAGGTCCTTCTGCACCCAGTCATATTTGAATATGTAGTCTCATAGCATGCTCTATAGTCAATTCATACATCATTAATGCCCAGTGATGAGATCATGGCAAGTATGAGCCTATCAGGCTGAGAGTGTGCTCCTTCCTCCTGATTGGTGGGTAATCTTGGCAGAGTGGTGAAGATTGGCTGCTCTGCTGTAAGGGCCCACCTATAGTAAACTAGCAGTCCTCCTCATCCTCTGCCCATCCCAGAGACATGGGAGAAGGCAGGACGGAGGCTGCTGAAATGCTTTGTGTGAGAATATGTTTCAGTTGGCATGGAGACACAACTCTTCGTTGATGGCCTTTGCTATGGCTATGACATTTTTCTTTGGTAATCTGAGGGCATTCAAAAACCACACCCAGATCTTTGTGACTGCTATGCATAGTGGCCTCATAAACAAGGAGTCACTCTAACTGCATAAGGATATTGTAACTGCATAAGGATAGTACAGTATACCCTTTCAGTCAATCTAGAATCTCAACCCTCCCCAGTCCTGTACTGTGTTGACAGTTTGAAGTGAACTTTCTGTCGACTCCCTCAGGGCAGTAAGAAGGGGAAGGCTGCAGGAGAAGGTCTACTACAGTGGGACTCTGAGAGGGAGACTGTGCTGCAGGCTCTAACCCAGCTCCTTCAGCTGGACATCCGCTCCCTTTGGAGCCTCTCTTTGGTCGAGGAGGAGTTCATCAGGTGAGAGGGCCAGCCTGTGGATGAGTGTGTGGGGCTGGAGGAAACATGGGTTTGTGGAGTTTCACTCTAGGTAGAGAACATAGTGAGCGATGAGCAGCAGTCTACATGACTTACAGTATACTTTATGTCCTCAGCTGTGTAACATGCTGCTGCTATAAGCTCCTGGAGAACCCAACCATCAGCCACGTGAAGAACAAGCCCACCAGAGACGCCATCATTCACCTGCTGGGGGTGCAGGTCAAGAAATACAACCACCTTCTGGGTCAGTAACTCGACACCCCCAAACCAATGTTATTAGACAGCTCCATAGAACCTATACTGATGCATGCAAATGTTACTGCTCCCATGCAAATGTTACTGCTCCACTGGCTTTGTATTAGTGGTATGGTGTTCAAGTGAAGCGTTGTACTGATGTCCTCTCTTTCTCCATCCACAGGTGCCAGTGTGAAGGTGATCCAGCTGCTGCAGCACTTTGAGCAGCTGTCATCAGTGTGTGCCCAGGCGGTGTCTGTGTGGAGCACTGAGTATGGAGTCAAGGCTATTGTAGGAGAGGTCATGAGGTCAGTTGAAGAGATTACTTTCTGTATTGGTGTGTAATTTTCTGCTAGAATGTCTAAGGTCCTTGTGTCATGTCCTTTTTATCCCTGTTTATAAGGTGTTGTGAGAAACATATTAGCGACTTGAGTTGGAATGTGTATGACGTCTCTGTTCTGATGCCCTGTTTTCTATACTGAACTTCCTCTCTCAGGGAGATCGGTCAGAAGTCTAGTGAGGAGCTGGCCAGAGAGGGGTCAGGGGTCAAGGCCTTCTCCAGCTTCCTGTCTGAACTGGGCACCCTGGTCCCAGACACCATGATCCCCAACATCAGTGTGTTACTCACACACCTGGAGGGCGAGGTAACTCGTACACCATGATCCATAACATCAGTGTGTTACTCACACACCTGGAGGGCGAGGTAACGCTCTGGATAAGAGCGTCTGCTAAATGACTTAAATGTAATGTAAATGTAACTCGTACACCATGATCCATAACATCAGTGTGTTACTCACACACCTGGAGGGCGATGTAACTCATACACCATGATCCATAACATCAGTGTGTTACTCACACACCTGGAGGGCGAGGTAACTCATACACCATGATCCATAACATCAGTGTGTTACTCACACACCTGGAGGGTGATGTAACTCATACACCATGATCCATAACATCAGTGTGTTACTCACACACCTGGAGGGCGAGGTAACTCATACACCATGATCCATAACATCAGTGTGTTACTCACACACCTGGAGGGCGAGGTAACTCGTACACCATGATCCATAACATCAGTGTGTTACTCACACACCTGGAGGGCGAGGTAACTCATACACCATGATCCATAACATCAGTGTGTTACTCACACACCTGGAGGGCGAGGTAACTCATACACCATGATCCATAACATCAGTGTGTTACTCACACACCTGGAGGGCGAGGTAACTCGTACACCATGATCCATAACATCAGTGTGTTACTCACACACCTGGAGGGCGAGGTAACTCATACACCATGATCCATAACATCAGTGTGTTACTCACACACCTGGAGGGCGAGGTAACTCATACACCATGATCCATAACATCAGTGTGTTACTCACACACCTGGAGGGCGATGTAACTCATACACCATGATCCATAACATCAGTGTGTTACTCACACACCTGGAGGGCGATGTAACTCATACACCAACATGAGGTTTTTTAGTACTACTTTTTCCCTTGAAATTGTGCTTCCTTTGATCAATCATTATGTCCTTAGTATCTTGTCGTGACTGAATGTTCAAACCTCTCTGTGCCTGCAGAGCCCTAGTTTGCGTGTGGCAGTGTGTGAAGTGTTGGGAGAGGTTCTGGTCAGGGTCCTGAGTGGAGATGGACTGGATGAGTCTGGCAGAGCTGACAGGGACCGCTTCATGGACACACTGCAGGAGCACCTCCATGACACACACTCCTACGTCAGGGCCCGAGTACTGCAGGTCTACACGCGCATCGTCAACAGCAAGGTGCGAGTGTGTGTGCTTACATCTCTGAAAGTGTATCCCAAACAACTATGTTGATGTATGAAGCAAATTCCGGATGTTACTTGCACTATTATGAAACTGCAGTATTATGTATTCACCAATGCCCAGTGATGAGATCATGGCAAGTATGAGCCAATCAGGCTGAGAGATTGTTCTCCTTCCTGCTGATTGGTGGGTAATCTTGGCAGTGTGGTGAAGATTGGCTGCTCTGCTGTAAGGGCCCACCTACAGTAAACTAGCAGTCCTCCTCACCCTCTGCCCATCCCAGAGACATGGGAGAAGGCAGGATGGAGGCTGCTGAAAGTCTTTGTGAGTGTGAGAATATGTTTCAATTGGCAAGGAGACAACTCTTGGTTGATGGCCTTTGTTATGGCTATGAACAATTTCTTTGGTAATCTGAGGGCATTCAGAAATCTTAGTGACAGCTATGCAGTGGCCTCAACATCAGTAAAGTCACCAACACTTCTGTGCTGGTTTGAAGTGAATTGTCCCTCGACATCAAATCCCCATTTGATTGTCATTCTCAAGCCTGACTATTTTGTTTTTGAAGGAAAGGTGACAAGGAGAGCATCACTTCTGCTGGGATTACTGAATGTTCCTCTAATGTCCTGTGTGATTTCTCCCCCCCCAGGCTCTGCCCCTGAACAGGTACAGTGAAGTGATGGGGTTGGCAGTGGGAAGGCTGATGGACAAATCCATCAATGTGGTCAAGAGTGCCATCCAGCTACTGGCTGCCTTCATCGCACACAACCCCTACAGCTGCAAGGTGCACGCACACACTCGAACAACCACTACTGTGAAGTACACACACAACACAGTGTCTTACAATTGGTTTTTCATCTGTAGTTGAGCAGTGCTGACCTGAAGAAACCCCTGGAGAAGGAGACGGATAAACTCCGAGAGCTTAGAGAGAGACTGCAGGAAAACGCACCTGGTAAATTATACACACCACCTTCTTTTAGATTTATCTTTTCTATAGTGCCCAATGATGAGACCAAGGCGAATGTGAGCCAACTGAAAGAGGGTTGGGATCTCTTGTCTCGATTGGCCGGTAATCTTGGCAGTGTGGCGGATATTGGCTGCTCTGCTGTAAGGGCCGGCCTACAGTGACTTGGCCCCACCCACATGTTTCTCCCGTTAAAGAAACACGGTAGAGAATAGTGGGAGGGTGCTGACAGTGTGACTGACGTGTGTTTGTCTGTATGTGTGAGGCATGGAGAGCCTCTCAATATTCAGTTGGCCTTGAGTGCTCTTTTTTGTTAATCTGAGGGCTTTGTAACAATAGAATTCATTCTGAGCTTCTCTACCTCTTCTGCCTCTTTTTTCCAAACTATATTTATCATTAAAGGGAAACTCCACTCAAGCTCTATTTGATTTTTTCATTAATCCCCTGATACAGTCCCCAAAAAATGTTTTGCATGTCAGCAGTCAAGCTTTCAAGATATTGGACTTTCGAGAAGCAGTGTCACCAGCCACATCATCATGATGCAAAATGATTTTAGTGTTGATTTCCCATTTAACCATATTCCTTTGGTCTCTCCGTCCAGTGGCAGTGATCAAGGCCTCCGAGCTGTGGGCCGCTATGGAGCCTGAGCTACTCCTCACCGTCAGAGCCGAGCTGGAGCCCACCGGTGAGAGGGAGGAGGACGAGGCTGGAGAAGACGACGACGACAGGGCCACCGCCGTACAGATCGCCCAGTTCCTCCGCGTCAACAAATACCGGTAAGTGGGGGGTCGTTCTATTCATTTTATTTCTATCCATTTAATCCTATCCAATAGGCAAAATCAAATAACTTTGAAACACTGCCCACGTGACTAGATTTGTATTAAGTCAGGATCAACTGTTTATAGAAATGATAATAACTGATTGTTGTTTGTGTGTCAGGAATGCAGTGCGTCTGTGTGTGCGAGCCTACAGCCTGTTCCCAGAGTCTGAGATGTTCTCGTCTCTGTCCACTCTCACCCCCGAGACTCTCTTGGACACACTGGCCCTGCTCTTCAAAGGTACTGAACTCTGTCTGTCAATCACATCACAAAGAACGTGTATTGGTTAAGTGTAGGAGATAGGAGGGGGGAAAGTTAGCATTCTGAAAATTTTGGGTCATTTAGTGCACTTTGAAAGAACCGCATAATACAAGTCTAGTAAGTAAACTATTCAGAACTAACCAGCACTCTGCTGAAAGAGTCCTAATCACTCAATCAAAACACTTTCATATCGATTAAACAAATGATTCAGTACCAAGCCTTCAAAAACAAGTGGTGAAATCAGTGCTAGAATAAGAGTATGATATAACCAATCAAAATGTAATTAAGGTCAATCTAGTGCTGTGGGCTTTCAGCAGTGTAGGAGGTGTAGTTCTAGATGACAGCATTACTGATGGGGTGGGTGATAATGTTTTCTACTGGTAAATCACCCAACCCTAGCTCTAACACCTGAGAACTAACACTGGTCTTCATTTTAGACCACTATTTAGTTAAATCATGTGGCCTGGAACAAATGTGTCCTCACACTGTGACAGGATTTAAGATGTTCACATCTGCTCTCATTAGAACATTTTTCTTCTTCCCCAGGTCCTGACCAGGACACCTCTGAGATCAGAGAGGACCTGCCTTCCACCCCCCAGAAGGAGAGAGCAGGGGATGGGGGGAAGGAAGGGGTGGAGGAGAGCGAGCTGAAGAAACAGGAGATGCTGTTGCAGTATCTGAAAGACACTGAGAGCTTTGCCCTGCAGGTGGAGAGAGCCATCGCTGTCATCAACACCATGCTCTACTGGAAGACTACCTCAGGTACAAACACACCTCATCTTACCTACACCCGCATTACCATACCTTTATCACCTGCACAGTCAACATCTCACCCCAATGACTCCATGCATGTGTTCTGAGACAATGTAATGTGTGGGGTATTGAGGAATGAATGTGTCTCAGTGGTCCAGGAGGCGGTGCAGTTCTGTGTGACAGTATGCGAGTTCAGTGTGGCGAACTCTCTGACTGGCGTGAGGAAGATGCTGCCTCTGGTCTGGTCTACTGACGCTGCCATTAAAGATGCTGTGGTGCAGGCCTACAGACGCCTCTACCTCAACCCCCAGGGAGACAACACCAGGTACGCTGTCACACCTTCAAACTGTTGCCACAGGCACGTTCTATCAACCCCTCAGGTCCCTCGATCCCACTACCAATTTGCACTGCCTCCTGGACCAGCGGTTTCAACTCTCGGGCTGCGTTTATAGACATGCAATCCCATTCTGATCTTATTTTCACTAATTGGTCTTTTGACTGATCGGATCAGCTCTGAAATGACTACATTTTCTGCTGTGCATTTGTTAATCTTGCTCCCGCTAGCACATTGCTGCTGAAAGAGATGCAGACTCAAGGTAGAAGTTGAGGTGGGAAATTGCACAATTGACCGTAGAACAATGTCTTGGAGCAACTTAATCAACCTCCAATGGGCTCTGCTCTGGTGCCTGACTCTCTCTCCCTCTCAGGGCTAAAGCTCAGACTCTAGTGGACAGTCTGTCTGAACTGATGGTGGATGCCTCTCTGGGGACAATCCAGTGTCTTGAGGAGATAGTGAGTTTCTCTTATTAGTCTTTTATTATCCATCCTGTCATCAATATTACCCAGTGATTGTTAGCCCTTACTCTTTACTGATTACTCTCTATCCATCCTGTCATCAGTACTTCCCAGTGATTCTTAGCCCTTACTCTTTACTGATTACTCTCTATCCATCCTGTCATCAGTACTTCCCAGTGATTGTTAGCCCTTACTCTTTACTGATTACTCTCTATCCATCCTGTCATCAGTACTTCCTAGTGATTCTTAGCCCTTACTCTTTACTGATTACTCTATCCATCCTGTCATCAGTACTTCCTAGTGATTCTTAGCCCTTACTCTTTACTGATTACTCTATCCATCCTGTCATCAGTACTTCCTAGTGATTCTTAGCCCTTACTCTTTACTCTATCCATCCTGTCATCAGTACTACCCAGTGATTCTTAGCCCTTACTCTTTACTGATTACTCTCTATCCATCCTGTCATCAGTACTTCCTAGTGATTCTTAGCCCTTACTCTTTACTCTATCCATCCTGTCATCAGTACTTCCCAGTGATTGTTAGCCCTTACTCTTTACTCTATCCATCCTGTCATCAGTACTTCCCAGTGATTGTTAGCCCTTACTCTTTACTGATTACTCTCTATCCATCCTGTCATCATTACTACCCAGTGATTGTTAGCCCTTACTCTTTACTCTATCCATCCTGTCATCAGTACTTCCCAGTGATTGTTAGCCCTTACTCTTTACTGATTACTCTATCCATCCTGTCATCAGTACTTCCCAGTGATTGTTAGCCCTTACTCTTTACTGATTACTCTATCCATCCTGTCATCATTACTACCCAGTGATTGTTAGCCCTTACTCTTTACTGATTACTCTCTATCCATCCTGTCATCAGTACTTCCCAGTGATTGTTAGCCCTTACTCTTTACTGATTACTCTCTATCCATCCTGTCATCAGTACTTCCCAGTGATTGTTAGCCCTTACTCTTTACTGATTACTCTCTATCCATCCTGTCATCATTAC